>NW_022990407.1:2500-63293 GCF_902827175.1 Gymnodraco acuticeps
GTACTTGAGTAAAAGTAGAAGTACTCAGATCTTGTACTTGAGTAAAAGTAGAAGTATTCAGATCTTGTACTTGAGTAAAAGTAGAAGTACTTAGATCTTGTACTTGAGTAAAAAGTAGAAGTACTCAGATATTGTACTTGAGTAAAAGTAGAAGTACTCAGGTCTTGTACTTGAGTAAAAATAGAAGTACTCAGATCTTGTAGTAAAAGTAGAAGTACTCAGGTCTTGTACTTGAGTAAAAGTAGAAGTACCTCAGGTCTTGTACTTGAGTCAAAGTAGAAGTACTCAGATCTTGTACTTGAGTAAAAGTAGAAGTACTCAGATCTTGTACTTGAGTAACAGTAGAAGTACTTAGATCTTGTACTTGAGTAAAATCGTGATGAGTAAGTAAGTAACTCAGATATTGTACTTGAGTAAAAGTAGAAGTACTCAGGTCTTGTACTTGAGTAAAAATAGAAGTACTCAGATCTTGTAGTAAAAGTAGAAGTACTCAGGTCTTGTACTTGAGTAAAAATAGAAGTACTCAGATCTTGTAGTAAAAGTAGAAGTACTCAGGTCTTGTACTTGAGTAAAAGTAGAAGTACTCAGATCTTGTACTTGAGTAAAAGTAGATGTACTCAGATCTTGTAGTAAAAGTAGAAGTACTCAGATCTTGTACTTGAGTAAAAGTAGAAGTGCTCAGATCTTGTGCTTGAGTAAAAGTAGAAGTACTCAGATCTTGTACTTGAGTAAAAGTAGAAGTACTCAGATCTTGTGCTTGAGTAAAAGTAGAAGTACTCAGATCTTGTGCTTGAGTAAAAGTAGAAGTACTCAGATCTTGTCCTTGAGTAAAAGTAGAAGTACTCAGATCTTGTGCTTGAGTAAAAGTAGAAGTACTCAGATCTTGTGCTTGAGTAAAAGTAGAAGTACTCAGATCTTGTGCTTGAGTAAAAGTAGAAGTACTCAGATCTTGTCCTTGAGTAAAAGTAGAAGTACTCAGATATTGTACTTGAGTAAAAGTAGAAGTACTCAGATCTTGTCCTTGAGTAAAAGTAGAAGTACTCAGATATTGTACTTGAGTAAAAGTAGAAGTACTCAGATATTGTACTTGAGTAAAATAACTAAAGTCTGATTTAACACTTGATGAGATTTCACATAATTCATCCACATCTGTGAAGTAACTAAAGGTATTAAATACATGAAGTGGAGTAAAAGTACACAGTAGCATATGGTTAAAAATGACTTCAAAATTGTGCAGTAGCCTACTTGTATGAGGAAAACATACTTTTTCCTCAACAGATGCTAAGTCACCGGCTAACACTAGCTAGCCTGTACCAAACCCTGCTTCATCAACGTTTTTACTCTCAATATTTAACAACATCTCGTAGCAATAATGAAGGTTTAGGATCCTCTTCAGACCTGAACGTTTCTACTTTATATTCAATGTGTTTAATCCTTATCTCCTTCCTCCCTACTTGCTCACCTCCTCCCCCCCTTGCTATCAATAAACCCCCTCCACCAGTCGCTCATATTATTATATATTTGACACCAAACATGATGAATCAGCCTTTTCAGCGGCTTCCTGTGTACTACACACACACACAACACACACACACACACACACACACACACACACACACACACACACACACACACACACACACACACACACACACACACGCTCTCACGCTCACACACTCCGATGTGAAAGCGGTGAATTGCAATTGGAGACGTTGCTCGTTTAAAGAGATCAGTGTATCTCCTGTGTGTGCAGTGAGAGAGAGCTGGAACTGACACACACACACACACACACACACACACACACACACACACACACACACACACACACACACACACACACACACACACACACACACACACACACACTGAAAAGCACCTTACTCAACAGCTTTCTCTTCAGCTCCATCTCTGAATCAGAATGAGCTGTGTCTCTCTGTGTGAGTCTCTCTGTGTGAGTCTCTCTGTGTGAGTCTCTCTGTGTGAGTCTCTCTGTATGAGTCTCTCTGTGTGAGTGTGTGTGTGTGTCTCATTCAACAAGCCGTCACTCTTCTTCTGTGGTGTCTCACGCAAAGTTAATGGCAAACATTACAGCAGGAGGTGATGTCATTTCATTTTTCACTTTCTGCCGTTCGGGGAAAGCGCCGCCGTGTGAATTAATTTGTGTGTGACTGTGTGTGCGTCGTGGTTGTCCCGGGCAACACTGTCGGCCTTGTTGTCTATCAGGATTACCGTGACAACAAGCGTTACTTTGGCGGCGGTGCCGACTGTTGGCAATCTGCAGGATGTCACGTCACATAAATGTGTGTGTGTTCATTTAATTGAGCTCTCTCTGTGTGTGTGTGTGTGTGTGTGTGTGTGTGTGTGTGTGTGTGTGTGTGTGTGTCTTTATCTCGTCTCTCTCAGCCGCTCTCCATTATTTCTCTCTCCTTCTTTTGGTCTGCCTCTCGTTTATTATCCTCCCCCCTCCATTTCCTATGAGGTGCTTCTCTATCTCGAGATACCGTTTCCCGCAGTCCCACAGTGTGACTAAAACAAAAAGGGCCTAGATAAACAGGGTATACAACTAAGTAATAGTTTTAATAAGTGCTGGTTAATAATATATTTAAAATGTTAATAATATATTTAAAATGTTAATAATATATTTAAAATGTTAATAATATATTTAAAATGTTCAAAGTACAGTTTCAGTGCAGTAGCAGCAGAGATGGGCAGAAAAGTGACTGGTGCTGGATGACGGATGGTTGTGTGTGTGTGTGTGTGTGTGTGTGTGTGTGTGTGTGTGTGTGTGTGTGTGTGTGTGTGTGTGTGTGTGTGTGTGTGTGTGTGTGTGTGGGGGGGGAGAGTTCAGGGGAGAGATGTTAGTTTTTCTTGCTATTCCTTCCTCTACTCTTCCCCATACTTCTTCCTTTCCTCTCACTCCACTACTTTTCCTTCTCTGTCACTTTCTCTTCCCTGCCTCCTCATTTCCTTCCTTCCTCTTTCTGTCTCTTGCCTCCATGTCACGTCCTCACTTTTTAATACTTCATAACTTCATGGCGTGTTCTGATATACTTCCTCTCTTGCGTTCCTTTTGTTCCCTCTTTTATTTCCCACTTTCTTCCTCGTCTTCCTCCCAAACTTGTATTCCTTTCATCTCTTCCTCCACAACGACTCGAGCGAGATAACGGGAACGTTTTCCGAGGGATTATTTCCTGTGTGTCAGGTAACGATGATACGGAAACAGTCGACTCGGCTTACCGACATCAGGAGGAAACAGGAAGTGGGGTTTGTTTTGGATTACTTCTGGAAGTTGAGAGGATTATCCCGTAACTCTCTGAACTCTGATCCACACTTCCTCTCTGATAAAGACTGCAACCAAATCCCTCTTCGTACGACAGCGCCATATTTAAAGACTGGCATAAAGCCGAGAGGAAGCTGAGAGACCTGACAGCAAAGGTTAACGGGAGTGTTCAGGCACATTTTGACACTTTGATGAATTGTCCTTTAGCACGTTATACTCATCATCTCACGCCCAGACTACTGCAACTCCCTCCTGGCTGGTCTACCTGCATGTGCCATCCGACCTCTGCAGCTCATCCAGAATGCAGCGGCTCGCCTGGTCTTCAACCTTCCTAAATGTTCCCACACCACTCCGCTCCTCCGCTCCCTTCACTGGCTTCCGGTAACTGCTAGAATCCACTTCAAGACACTGGTACTTGCTTACCGTGCTGCGAATGGATCTGGCCCTTCCTACATCCAGGACATGGTTAAACCGTACACCCCAGCGCGTGCACTCCGCTCTGCCTCAACCAAACGGCTCGCTGCACCCGCACTGCGAGGGGGACCCAAGTTCCCATCAGCAAAAACACGTGGGTTTGCTGTCCTGGCTCCAAGATGGTGGAATGAGCTCCCCATTGACATCAGGACAGCAGATAGCTTACACATCTTCCGGCGCAGACTGAAAACTCATCTCTTTCGACTCCACCTCGAGCGATAGAATTATTAACAAAGCACTTATATACTAACAAAGGACTGGCTTATCTGATGGTTAAATGGATGGATGATGGCGGCGCGCACAGTCACAGCGGCTCGTAGCTCTTCCTTTCTGTGCTTTCTATGTGTGTTTTCGTCCGTATGTCTACTAGCCAATGTTACGGTTAGCAGTGCGAATCCTATGTACAGCCGCAGGGACCTACTTACGATAGGATTACAGTGCAATGTGGCGATAACAAGTGCATTTTCGCACTCCCACAATATACCGGAAGAGATAGCCAGGACACCGGGCTCTCCGTGGATTGTTGTCGGCTCCACCAGGCATCGGAGGCATCGGAGGCATCGGAGGCATCGGAGGCATCGGAGGCATCGGAGGCATCGGAGGCATCGGAGGCATCGGAGGCATCGGAGGCATCGGAGGCATCGGAGGCATCGGAGGCATCGGAGGCATCGGAGGCATCGGAGGCATCGGAGGCATCGGAGGCATCGGAGGCATCGGAGGCATCGGAGGCATCGGAGGCATCGGAGGAAGCAGAAGCGGGAATGCCGGTCCGGTCAACTGGCTAAGCTAAGGAGACAACCTCACAAACCACCGCTACCCAGCATCTTTCTCACGAACGCCAGATCCGTCCTCAACAAAATGGATGAACTAAACCTACATATGTCTGAAAATAAATACGTACAAGACTGTTGCATCCTGATCATAACGGAGACATGGCTACACCCACTTATCCCAGACGGAGCCATTGAGCTAGCGGGGCGAAGAGCATACCGCTGGGACAGAAACATCGACTCTGGTAAGAGCAGGGGAGCGGGGTTATGCATTTACGTACATAACAACTGGTGCAAGGACGCCATAATCATGGACAGTCATTGCTCTTCAGACCTGGAGTACTTGACAGTGAAATGCAGGCCTTTTTACCTCCCTCGTGAGTTTACCGTTGTCATAGTAACAGCTGTCTACATACCACCAGATGCTAATGCTAAAATAGCGCTAGGCTACCTGCACAGTGCTATCAATTCACAACAAAGCACATATCCCGAAGCCGCCCATATCATAGCTGGTGATTTCAACCATGCAGACTTAAAGACAGTTCTCCCAAAGTTTGTACAACACATACAATGTGCTACCAGGGGTAAAAACACACTGGATAAGGCCTATTCAAACATTAAGAAGGGATTTAAGTCTGTACCACTACCACATCTAGGGCAGTCAGATCACCTGTCCATCCTTTTAACCCCAGCATACACCCCTGTCAGGAGGAAAACTCAACCCACCACAAAGACTGTTAAAACATGGCCGGAAGGAGCTTCCTCGCAGCTACAGGATTGCTTCGAAAGGACTAACTGGGATATTTTTGAGGTTCAGGACTTGGAGGAGTACGCATCAACTGTACTCTGCTATATACAGAACTGTGTGAATAATGTGACTGTTGAAAAACGTATTCAGATATACCCCAACCAGAAGCCCTGGATGACGAAGGAGGTCAGAGCTCTCCTCAAGGGCCGAAACATCGCCTTCAGGTCTGGTGATAGTGCTCAATACAGTGCAGCTAGAGCCAACCTGAAGAGAGGCATCAGGGATGCCAAAGCAGCCTACAAGAGGAAGATTGAGGACCACTTCACCAACAACGATCCACGGCGGGTGTGGCAAGGTATACAGCACATCACCAACTACAAGAACAATAACAGCACAACGGTTGACGGGGACGCCTCACTGGCAGAGGAACTTCATTGTTTCTTTGCTCGTTTTGAGGTCAATGCAGTAGAGACGGACACAACAACCTCACCAGCATCCAACAGTCACACCCTCTCTGTGCAGGAGCATGATGTGAGGCGTGTGCTCAGAGCGGTGAACCCGAGGAAAGCTGCAGGCCCTGATGGCGTGACGGGAAGGGTGTTGTCCAACTTACAGAGGTCTTCATAAAGGTCTTCAACCTGTCACTCTCCAAATCCATCAACCCTTCGTGCCTGAAATCTGCCACAATCATCCCTCTGCCGAAAAAAACCATCATCTCCAGCCTCAACGACTACCGTCCGGTAGCACTCACACCGCTCATCATGAAGTGTTTCGAGAGGCTGGTCCTGCAGCACATCAAAACCATTCTCCCACCCAGCTTCGACCCAAATCAGTTTGCGTATAGAGCAAATAGGTCCACAGAGGATGCCATCGCCACTGTCCTTCACAGTGCACTGTCCCACCTTGAACACCAGGGGAGCTATGTGAGGATGCTCTTTGTTGATTACAGCTCTGCCTTTAATACAGTCATCCCGGGCAGATTGGTTTCCAAGCTATCTGACCTAGGATTTTCCCCAAACATCTGCCAATGGATTAAGGACTTCCTAACTAACCGCCCCCAGACAGTGAGAATAGGCCCTCACCTCTCCTCCACCCTCACACTCAGCACCGGTTCACCACAAGGCTGTGTGCTGAGCCCCATGCTCTACTCCCTGTACACCTATGACTGTCCCCCCACTGTGCCCCCACTCACCCCACCAACACCATTGTCAAGTTCGCGGACGACACAACCGTGGTTGGACTGATCACAAGAGGAGATGAGTCAGCCTCCAGGTATGAAATCCAGAGACAGGCGGTGTGGTGTTCAGATAATAACCTTGTTCTGAACTCCATAAAAACAAAAGAACTCATTATAGACTTCAGGAAAATCAGCACAACACCAGATCCACTGTACATCAACGGCAACTGTGTGGAAAGGGTTCCCACCTTCAGGTTCCTCGGCACACACATAGCTGAAGATCTATCCTGGTCTATCAACACCACAACATCTGTGAAAAAGGCCCAGCAGCGACTCCACCTCCTGAGGATCCTCAGGAAAAACAACCTGGAGGAGAAGCTCCTGGTGTCTTTCTACCGCTGCTCCATAGAGAGTGTGCTGGCATATTGCCTAACCACGTGGTGTGCCAGCTGCTCAGAAAAGGACAGGAAAGCCATTCAGAGGGTCATCAACACAGCCCTGAAGGTCATCGGCTGCTCACTGCCTTCTCTGGAGGAACTCTTCAGCCAACGTTGCCTCAACAGAGCAGGCAAAAATAATTGCAGACTCTTCACACCCTGGACACTTCCTGTTTGCTCTTCTGCCCTCCGGTCGACGCTACAGGTCAATTCAATCAAGGACAAACCCACTGAAAAACTGTTTCTACCGCAGAGCCATACGAGAACTGAACACCGTCAAACGCTGAACTGAACAGTTACAACTTGCAACTGCACTACTTTTTAATAGTTTATTAACTTATTAACTGATCGACAGCAGAGATGCAAAATATCATCCCTGTGTTTTTTATATTGTAAACTGTATTTAAATTATGTGCGGGCATGTATGCATGTTGGTATGGATGTGTGAGCATATGTTTAATGTGTATATGTTTATATAGATATATATTTATTCGTTTTATGTGGAAATGCACTGCGAGGATTGCTTTTTTAAATTTCGTTGTACCTGGTGCGATGACAATAAAGGAATTATATTCTATTCTAAAGCCAGTTGAGTAGCACTTGAAATGTTTTGGCTCTATGAAACCTGATGTACTTATATGATTCTGTTTTCTTCTTGTACTTATTGTACATGTAAGTCGCTTTGGATAAAAGCGTCAGCTACATGCAATGTAATGTAATGTAATGTACAAAGACTTAACGGGACACTGGGTGATTAGAGAATTATATTTACAGTTATAGGCAAGATTTTCTAAGATAAAAGGAGGTCTAACATATTATAGGACAGCCGTGAGCTCAGGAATTGCTTCTGAAATATATGATAAATATCTGACCCTGTCTTTGGTCCAATTCTGTTCTTAGATGAAATAAAAGAAGTTAAAATAAAATAAAGTTAAATACAAATAAATGAAGACATTTTTTAATTAAAATTACAATTAAAATAAATAACGTAAATAAAATTAAATAACATTTTAATAAGTAACGTAAATAAATATATAAAGTGAAAAAATATAAAATAAATAAAGTAAAAATAATCAAGAAAATTAAATATATTAAATTAAATTAAAAAATCATGAAATAAAATAGAAATAAAGCAAAGTTACATTTCAACATTTAAATAGCCTAAAAAATGGCCTACGAAAATAAATAAATAAAGCAATATACTAATAATAGTAATATAATAAAATGAAATGTGTATAAAATACAATAAAATAAATAACATAATAAATTATACTTTTTTTTAAACAATGCCTTCACAATAACAACATTTATGAATAATCTGCCATTTGGAGTTCAGATTGTGTGACTGACGATTGTTTGCTCTGATTTTCAATGTGTCTCATTGAGCCATTTAAATCCTCTCTAAAACCATGTATTTTACTTCCCACTAACCTTCAACCCTCTTCCTCCTCTTCCTCCCCAGATTCCTGGCGCTGACCCAGTTCAGTCCGATCCACGCCCGGAAAGCGTTCCCGTGTTTCGACGAGCCGGTGTACAAAGCCACGTTCTCCGTGACGCTGCGGCACGACGCTCAGTACACGGCGCTCAGCAACATGCCGGAGGAGCAGAGCGTGCTGGAGGAGGACGGCTCCATCACCACGAGGTTCAGCCGCACGCCCAGGATGTCCACCTACTACCTGGCCTGGGCCGTGTGCAACTTCACCTTCAGGGAGACCACCAGCGACACCGGAGTCACGGTCAGTGAACGCACCACGTTAGGGATGACGGGGTTCGCTTTAATCTTTTCAGGTTCAAAACGCATAAACGAAGGTCAAAATTATGATTATTCAATGTTTTTGGTGACTTTATTGTGCAACTTCACCTTCAGGGAACGGCCAGTGAACGCCCCACGCAGTAACAGCTGATAGGGTTTCCTTTAATGCACCTTTTATATAATAATGCAGATTTAATGCAGGGAAATGTTGCTTTTATCAGAATACCTTTATTCGTCCCACAGAGGGGAAATGTACATTTGTTACAACAGAAAAGAGCCAAAGACAGACCTAATGTTAACTTAGGTCGCGTTCACACCAGCCTTGTTTAGTCCGGTTGAATCAAACCCTGGTGCGTTTAGCCGCCTGGTGCGGTTCATTTGGGTCGGTGTGAACGCAGCCCTCTTAAGTGAACTAAACAACCGGATTCTGGTCCGCTAAAATAGGTGGTCTCGGAGCGCTGCTAGTGAACTCTGGAGCGGTTCATCTCTGGTGTGAACGCAGTCCGCACCAAAACATAGGAAGCGTAGTATTTACGTGTCACAAGAACGCGGATACCTTTAGCGAAAGAGTCTTTCAAGACATCCGCGGTTGTTTAGTGAAAGAGTGAAGCAGAATGAAGAGTTGAACAGTGTTGTGTAAAGTAACAATTCTCCGTCAGCTACATAAAAGTAAGAACACTGTCGTCGGTGAAACGCCCTCCTGACTGCAGAACGTCTCTCATGTGTTATAATGCTTTTTAACGCACGTTGTCTGATTATATAATCATATGCGCGGGCCGCTAGAGTCTGTTGATCTCCAGATTAACAGCAGCACGAGAATAACCTGCCGATGCTCCATGGCGGAGGCTCCGGTAGAAATTGCCGGGATTTGCGTTTTTACCCCCTTAATGTCTGACCAATGGCTGAACAGCATTTCCGTGCACATGACTTGTGTTTAAAGTTTATAGTCCGTTTGAGTTTTGCCGTGTGAACGCAAACCGAACCTTCTGAAAAATGAAACACACTGTCGTCTGGTGCTCACCAGAGAAGCGGACTATTAGGTGTGAATGCGACCTAAGAAGCATGCATAACAACAAATGTAAGAGAAAAAAAATAATAATAATTACACAATTTACAAAATACACATCCTGTAACAGTTCTGAAGATATTTAATAATGCAGATTTAATGCAGGGAAAGCAAAACATACATGTTTTTTGTGACTTGTCTTTTCTATTACAATTTACACTCAGATTAAAAAAAATATCATAAAGAGGACAATAAAAAAAGGAAAGACATTGTGATGTACGTATCTAATAATCTCAATGCACCTCTGCAGAGAAATGTTGCTTTTTAGGCTAAAAATGATAGTTTTAAGTGACATTTCTGTGCTCTCAGACATGGATTCAGTTTCACTACTTTTTGTGCTTTTTTTCAAATTATCCAATAAAACAAAACTCAATATGTTCAGAAAATCACTTAAATGTGTGGCACGTTTCTCCACATGACGACTGGCTCTACAGTAGAGCTCTGTAACGGCTCTATTGTCTCTCGATGTTACAGTAAGTCGGATAACGGCAGTATTTAAACGGTAATCAAGATCCAACTCCAGATTACTTTGGTATCGTTATTAGAGATAATTAACTTCGGTACAGAGAGCAACACGCTTTCATGTCTTCCTTTTCTCCCAGCTGATCGTTCCTAATATGTGGAAATGGATAAGCATACTCTAATTTAATAACACTACTGTAATATTAAAACAAATTCAACACACACTTCTGCCTTTGATTCAGTCAGTCACCATGGGAACTGTGCTTTGTTTTAGACTATATTTTCTAACATTTTAGCACCATTGAAACTAAGCAGAATTAGCCGTTAGCATCTCCTGTTCACATTGTATTCATTGATGTACAGACAGGTATCTCTAATTTACAACGCTAGATATAGTGAGTTACTGGGTGTTTCTCAATGTCGAGGACGCTTCCTTGGTAGGACATGTCCCTCCGAGTCAGATGCTTCAATCCATGCCTTCATTTCCTCCCGCCTTGACTACTGCAACTCACTTCTTTACGGCATCAGCACTACATCCCTCAACAGACTCCAACGGGTTCAAAATGCAGCTGCACGTCTCCTCACGCATACCAAATCATGGCATCACATCACCCCAGTCCTCAAAGACCTCCACTGGCTTCCTGTCTCCCATCGCATCAACTACAAAGTTCTGGTCCTCACCTACAAAGCACTCCACCATCTGGCCCCCCCTTATCTCACAAACCTTCTCACTCCTTATCAACCCCCACGGTCCCTCAGATCCACCGCAGCCGGACTCCTATCCACTCCCACATCCACACTCTGCAGCTTTGGGGACAGAGCCTTCTCAGTGGCAGCTCCTAGGCTCTGGAATCCCCTCCCCCAAGATCTCCGTGACTCTGAGTCCCTCAGTCTTTCAGTCCCGCCTCAAAACACATCTTTTCAACTCTGTCTACCCATAAGCCCCCCCCCTCTCAATCAACTTCCTCTTGATTGCCTTTTTATTTATTTATTTTACTATACTTACTTGTTTGCCTGTCCTTGTTTGTCTACCCTCCCTCATACTGTAAAGCGTCTTTGAGTTGTGAAAAGCGCTATAAATAAAATGCATTAATATTATTATTATTATTCAGAAGTGAGACAAGAATCCTTCCTAGCCTCGGAAAACGGAGAATGGTGGAACAGGCTAACAGGTGTGCGTCATATGCGAGGCCCCGCCTTAAATGGAACGCGATTTCCGCCAAAGATTTGGAAATTGTTCCGTTCGCAAAGCATTGTGGGGATTTTAAGACCGCGGAGGATACACATGTGCAGCCTCGAAATTTCCCGCTACGAAGTACGCCGGCCTCGGTAGAATTCCAAGCATCCTGGACATTGGAACAGTCCTTCGGCGGCACTCGATGACGTAGCATCCTTGAAATAAATGAAATGTAATGTAAAATAGTGGCTCTGGAGCATCCTTCCTCGGCATTGAGAAACACCCTCTGTGTGGACTCTGCTTTGTTTTTGCCTATATTTCTTAACATATTAGCACATTTTCACCATTGAAACCTAGCAGAATTAGCCGTTAGCATCTCCTCTGTGCATCATAACTATTAACAACCTTCGATTTACTTTAAAACTGAATAAAACCTAAAAACGTGATCATTCTAAGGCAGGTTCTGCAGTTAGAAATAGTTGACTTTCCTCTGGTTTCTCTGTGTGTTCAGTGGCGTTTATCAGCAGTGGATTAGAGATAATGATAACAGTGTGAAAGTGAAGGTCGTGCTGAATCTGAAAATATACGTATCGTGTGTGTTCACGTCTAACTGAGTCATGGCTCCATACATAAGTGGATTTCTGTCTAATTGCTGTAATTGGACGCTGAGGGTTTTAATTGAGACCCAGCTGCTGCGCTGATAAGCTTCTAAACTACAATGAATGACCTGCAGTTGTCTTTAAACACCTGAACGCACCTGTCCCTTGAACCTCACAAAGTATCCCTGCAACACAGGAAGATAACATATAATTACAATGAATAATTCAATCTAAAAGTCAAGTAATGTTGATCACTGCATTTCCGTCTTTTGGCCCCTAAAGAACATTAATCAGCTAGTATTCAAATAGCCTAGAGATAATGACCAAAGGGATATTATTACACGCACTTTACATATTTATTTTTTATATATATACAACACACTTTAACTTTTTATTTTAATATAAATATTTGTATTATATTATTATGATTTTTTTATTGCAGATTTATCTTTTTTATGTTTTTAATTAATTTAATTTAATGTATTATCTTATTGCACATTTTTACTTTAACTTGTTATCTTTTTATAAATATTTGTATTATATTATATATTTTTAATGCATATTTTTCCTTTACATTTTTCCTTATATTTGACGCTTTATTGCACATTTTTACCCTTTCTTCCAGTGTTCTTTATATATTGATTTATATTATTTAGAGTCGTATCTGACTCCTTTTCTTCTTCTATGGTACGTCTGCGTCTGAACACACACATACGCGTTAATCTCATTATAACAACACTTCCCTGCGATGAGGCATTAATGGGTTTTCCAGGATATCCCGACGTTCCCGTTTCCCCTCAGCCGAAGCTTATTAAAGCTGGTGTTCCAAGATCTGAGAGAGATTAGAATAATTGGTGATTCAAACACTTCCTGCTCTGAGAAATATCACTCCGAGACATTACGCCGTTCATAGAGAGCCCTGCCGCCGTGAGCATCATCACAATAATTCAATGAATGGTCAAAAACACCTTTTACTGGACGCTGTGTTGGTCCTACAGTTAAAGTGTGTACACTCGTGCATTAAATCCTCACAGACTCTAATTAAAAAGTGTGTTTTAACCTCAGAAAAGGATCTCGCTCAACAGTCACATGTTGCTTCCTCACAGGTTTCCCGCCCGAAGCAAATCGTAATCTTAACATCTTAATTAAAATCAATCAAGTTGCAAGAAAAACAAAAACAAACCATTACGTACGTCTGGGTAACGGGAGCTCTGTTACTAACATGCAGATTTCCCCGTAAAATGTTAACGAGATGCCAGAAAACAATATTTCTGTTCCTCGAACACAGAGCGTCAGACGGCAGAGACTGCTTTGTTTTCACGGAGCTCCGACGTCATGTTGTTGTTGTTGTTGTTTACCATCTTGTATACGGGCGACATGTTCTGGAGATAATTGATATGTCTTATAAACAAGATCAGAGACACAGGGTGTTTCTCAATGTCGAGTGAAGCTGCTCCAGAGCCAATATTTCAAGCATGCTACGCCATCGAGTGCCGCCGAAGGACTGTTCCAATCTCCAGCATACTTGGAATTCCACCGAGGCCGCGTCCTTGGTTTGGGGGAAGTTTCGAGGCTGCACATGGGTAGACTTCGCGTCCTTAAAATCCCCACAATGCTTTGCGCACGGACCAGTTTCAAAAACCCTTGTGGAGAATGGCTGAACCGACGCAGCACACATTGAAATGCAAGTATGTCGTGGCGTAGAACATGTGTTGGTAAATATGTTACATTTGTTATCACCAAAAATGTGTTCGTGAAAGTAAAGCAAGTTCATAATTAGATAGACATCGTGAGGTATTTACTTTCGGTACAGTTTATGTTGAAACCGTTAGAGAGAGTGGCACACTTGTTAGGCTGTTCCATTCTTCTTCGTTTTCCGAAGCCGTGGCTTGGAAGTATACTTGCTTCGTTTCTGAAGGAAGTGACTTGGAAGTACGCGACCAAGCCAGCACATACTTGCCAACCCTCCCGATTTTCGCGGGAGACTCCCGATTTCACTGCCCTCTCCGGGTTTCCTCTAGGGGTCATATTTATCCCGATTTATGACAACATCAGATTTACTCACGACTGTTTCCACTCGGACTTTAATACAGCTACACCATTGTTTGGTTTCCGTGGTAGCGCGTCTCTTTAGCAGCGCGCGCAACTGAAAGTCTAAAGAGGATGAGGCAGATAGTCACAGAAAACAGAACAAGAATCGACAACTCGAACCTCTGCTCACTCCTTTCCTTTTCCATACAGGTCCAGCCCACACATATGGCCGCAAGGCAGTGCACTTACAACTATACAATAAGCATGTTAATGTTAATCTAACAGCTCTGGCGATCCACTAGCGGCGGTGGTTTTGAAATACTCCCGAATTCTGAGGTCTCAAGGTTGGCAAGTATGAGCCAGCATCCTCGCGATTGAGAAACACCCAGGGCGTTTCTCAATGTCGAGGAAAGCTGCTCCAGAGCCACTATTTCAAGCATGCTACGTCATCGAGTGCCGCCGAAGGACTGTTCCAATGTCCAGCATACTTGGAATTCTACCGAGCCCGGCGTACTTCGTAGCGAGACATTTTGAGGCTGCACATGTGTATCCTCCATGGTCTTAAAATCCCCACAATGCTTTGCGCACGGACCAATTTCCCCAAATCTGTGGTGGAAAATGTAAAACGGGGCCTCTCATATGACGCACACTTGCTCGCCTGTTCCACTCTTCGTTTTCCGAATGTCAGGAAGGATTCTTGCCTCGCTT
This sequence comes from Gymnodraco acuticeps, assembly GCF_902827175.1. Taxonomy (NCBI): domain Eukaryota; kingdom Metazoa; phylum Chordata; class Actinopteri; order Perciformes; family Bathydraconidae; genus Gymnodraco; species Gymnodraco acuticeps. Next base: position 17,183 of record NW_022990407.1, read on the forward strand.
CTGAAGCAAGTGACTCGGAAGACATGTGCTACCAAGCAAGCGTACTCGACATTGAGAAACACCCACAGTGTCACCTCATACTATATCTTTCTAGAAACACCCCTGAGTGTATTGGTTTCAAGCTAAGCTACGTTCAGAAATAAGAAGAAGTGTTTTTTGGGTAATTTATTTGTATTTTATTACAGGTTTACATTTAGACGTTTTGCAAACAGAAATCAGCTGTTTTTTAAATGTATTATTTAAAATGTTATTTATTTGTTGTTAAATCTACTGGCCATTTTAAGGTCTACAACAATAATGAGAAGGGTTTTAATATTTATTTATTTTTGTAGACTTTATGGAAATGTTAAGGTCTTCATTTAAAAATGAGAATACTTTTTTGGAGATTTTAATCATAATAATAATGCATTTTATTTATAGAGCGCTTTTCTAGTAACTCAAAGACACTTCACAAAGTAAATATTCATACAAACAACACTTAGAATACATAAAGCACAGCTGATTATTACGAAACAAAGCATCCGTTTGAAGACGAGATTGAATTGAGGGTGTTTGTATTCGAGGAACAGAGTGTGTGTGTGTGTGTGTGTGTGTGTGTGTGTGTGTGTGTGTGTGTGTGTGTGTGTGTGTGTGTGTGTGTGTGTGTGTGTGTGTGTGTGTGTGACCTGCTCTTGAGATCTGAGGTGTTTCTGTTGAACGGTTTAAATCAGAATATTGTGCAGGAGCGTTCAGGTCCTCTGTGTTTTACAGCGTTCAGATTAAAACCTGTTGGAGCCTGAAGGCACCACAGCCTGTCTGTTTGGAGAGCGTCTTCCTCCTCCTCTTCCTCCTCTTCCTCCTCCAGCTTCATATGTCGTAATGACACAAAGCAACATTTCTTCTTCATCTCCTTTAAAACAGATTCTCTGACGGACGCATTCTTCTCCGCCCTCTTTATAGAAAACACTCAAAATAAAAACAGGATGTTCCCGAGCTGCAGAATGATGCGATGTAACATCAGCAGTGTTTCCTCATGATCGCCGGACACGGAGAGAAATGTGTTTCTGCCTCGGTGGAAATCTGGAAGTATCTGTTTTACCAAAGCTATTGTAAGACCGATCTAAATACGTCAAAGGAGACTTATCGACGCAATCTAGTGTTTATTTACTGGTTATTTTAATTACATTTTAACCATAACTCTAAATAATTCCACAATTCGATATAAAAAAATAAAATTAATAAAAAAATGTTATGACGATTAATTATACTTTTAAAAAAAGTTTTATGAAGTAACTTTGTACATACTGATATACACCTGAACATCAGCAGGAGAGGACTCTTTAAAGTAGAGACACTACATACTGATATACACCTGAACATCAGCAGGAGAGGACTCTTTAAAGTAGAGACACTACATACTGATATACACCTGAACATCAGCAGGAGAGGACTCTTTAAAGTAGAGACACTACATACTGAAATACACCTGAACATCAGCAGGAGAGGACTCTTTAAAGTAGAGACACTACATACTGATATACACCTCAACATCAGCAGGAGAGGACTCTTTAAAGTAGAGACACTACATACTGATATACACCTGAACATCAGCAGGAGAGGACTCTTTAAAGTAGAGACACTACATACTGATATACACCTGAACATCAGCAGGAGAGGACTCTTTAAAGTAGAGACACTACATACTGATATACACCTGAACATCAGCAGGAGAGGACTCTTTAAAGTAGAGACACTACATACTGATATACACCTGAACATCAGCAGGAGAGGACTCTTTAAAGTAGAGACACTACATACTGATATACACCTGAACATCAGCAGGAGAGGACTCTTTAAAGTAGAGACACTACATACTGATATACACCTGAACATCAGCAGGAGAGGACTCTTTAAAGTAGAGACACTACATTCTGATATACACCTGAACATCAGCAGGAGAGGACTCTTTAAAGTAGAGACACTACATACTGATATACACCTGAACATCAGCAGGAGAGGACTCTTTAAAGTAGAGACACTACATACTGATATACACCTGAACATCAGCAGGAGAGGACTCTTTAAAGTAGAGACACTACATACTGATATACACCTCAACATCAGCAGGAGAGGACTCTTTAAAGTAGAGACACTACATACTGATATACACCTGAACATCAGCAGGAGAGGACTCTTTAAAGTAGAGACACTACATCCTGATATACACCTGAACATCAGCAGGAGAGGACTCTTTAAAGTAGAGACACTACATGCTGATATACACCTGAACATCAGCTGGAGAGGACTCTTTAAAGTAGAGACACTACATACTGATATACACCTGAACATCAGCAGGAGAGGACTCTTTAAAGTAGAGACACTACATACTGATATACACCTGAACATCAGCAGGAGAGGACTCTTTAAAGTAGAAACACTACATACTGATATACACCTGAACATCAGCAGGAGAGAACTCTTTAAAGTAGAGACACTACATACTGATATACACCTGAACATCAGCAGGAGAGGACTCTTTAAAGTAGAGACACTACATACTGATATACACCTGAACATCAGCAGGAGAGGACTCTTTAAAGTAGAGACACTACATACTGAAATACACCTGAACATCAGCAGGAGAGGACTCTTTAAAGTAAAGTAGAGACACTACATACTGACATACACCTGAACATCAGCAGGAGAGGACTCTTTAAAGTAGAGACACTACATACTGATATACACCTGAACATCAGCAGGAGAGGACTCTTTAAAGTAGAGACACTACATACTGATATACACCTGAACATCAGCAGGAGAGGACTCTTTAAAGTAGAGACACTACATACTGATATACACCTAAACATCAGCAGGAGAGGACTCTTTAAAGTAGAGACACTACATACTGATATACACCTGAACATCAGCAGGAGAGGACTCTTTAAAGTAGAGACACTACATGCTGATATACACCTGAACATCAGCAGGAGAGGACTCTTTAAAGTAGAGACACTACATGCTGATATACACCTGAAAATCAGCAGGAGAGGACTCTTTAAAGTAGAGACACTACATACTGACATACACCTGAACATCAGCAGGAGAGGACTCTTTAAAGTAGAGACACTACATACTGATATACACCTGAACATCAGCAGGAGAGGACTCTTTAAAGTAGAGACACTACATACTGATATACACCTGAACATCAGCAGGAGAGGACTCTTTAAAGTAGAGACACTACATGCTGATATACACCTGAACATCAGCAGGAGAGGACTCTTTAAAGTAGAGACACTACATACTGATATACACCTGAACATCAGCAGGAGAGGACTCTTTAAAGTAGAGACACTACATACTGATATACACCTGAACATCAGCAGGAGAGGACTCTTTAAAGTAGAGACACTACATGCTGATATACACCTGAACATCAGCAGGAGAGGACTCTTTAAAGTAGAGACACTACATGCTGATATACACCTGAAAATCAGCAGGAGAGGACTCTTTAAAGTTATAAAATAATAACATACCTTTCTGGCTGTTTGCTTTCCTCCCAGGATGAATCACGATGAGAGTTTAACGACTTTATCCTTTTTTAATGACATTAAATGTCACATTAACATCTTATAATGATAATAAAGGTCACTTTAATGATAATATACTGAGGGTCACATTAAAAATAGATAAAGGTCACTCTAACATTTAATATTTATGTGATCATTTATTTTAGTTGGACTGCAAAAGACACACTTGTACGTTGTTTTTATTATAGATTATAACGTTTATTTTTCAAATTTAGCAGCAGCTTTCAAAAGAAAATCTAAATTGCTTTGAAAAACAGATAATTAAAAGAAATAGGGCAACGAATTGGGGCGCAAACTTTCTTTTATTAGAAATGATTAAGCATGCACAAACACAACAAACCCAGCCATGCTCCCACTGTGTTTCCACGGTGATAGCTCAGCGCGGAAAACAAAATGTTCGCCTGTTCGTGCGTTTGATTGCCATCGTTCTCTCTGAGAGGATGCACCTGCTGTTTGTTTTACATTTGTACACAATTTCCCCCGAAATGTCCCATCAGAAATCAGCGTGATTATCAGGACAAAGACTTCCTGTTGCTCGAGCACTCGATTCACCGTCATGATGTACAACTCACCAAAAGTTATAAAAGCTTGTAGTTTCCAACCATTTTGAACTGGGAATGAAAACCTCAGGATGAAAGTGATGTATCCTCCGTGCAGGGTGAATCTCAGGAGCAGGAAACACATATTTCTGCTTCAAACGATTGATTTTCTACGCTCCGTTTTGCCCCTCAGGACAATAAATATTGTTCCCATTAAACAATGTGAAAAGGAAATACGTATGGCAGCACACAGCACTGTGTGAAGGCCTCAAACACCCTCACCTATACTCACTTATCTTAGCCTTTTTCATTCAGTGTAGTCATACTGTTTCTCTTTGAAGTCATTTTATGTCTGCTTCTCGTCATACCGTGTCTCTTTGTTAGGGATGGGCATCGTTTGAAATGTATCGATTCTGATTCCGGTTCTTATCGATTCCGGTTCTTATCGATTCCGGTTCTTATCGATTCCGGTTCTTATCGATTCCCCGTATTCGATTCCAAAATTGTCAAAGAAAGAGGTCAAACGTTTAGATAACAAAAATATCTTTATTCTTTTAAGCTTTAACTGACGTTTTTACAAATAAAAAATATACATGCAATACAAACATATTGCACAATAGCTGTGCTTTATTTGAACTGAGCTACGCCTGTGGCAAGCTATCAGCAGGCATTACACTGTGCCTTGTCTTTTTCTTTCTTAGTGTAGTGGAGCCTCACTTCAGAGCGTTTACCGCGACCCATCTTAGGTGTTATGAAGTGACTGAGCTCGTGAACTGTCTACGGGAGGGCGGGGGGAGCCTCGCTGCGGGGCAACTGTGGACCTCTGTCGCCTGTCAGCGCAACTTACATGATGCTGTTTAAAAAAAATAAGGGCGGTGCCGGCCGTCAGTTCTGTGATTCTCCAGAACACACAGATGGCCAGTCCGCCCTTACCCTGTATTCCACCGGGTCACCGCAGCGCAGACGGACCCGGTGGAATACAGGGTCTACTGCGTTTAGGAACCGTTAAGCAGAACCGAAATTGTGTATTTTGTATGGGTAGCCGGTACCCGGCATGTTCTTATCGGTTCTCATCTGGAACCGAGTTTCGGTTCTCTTTGAAGTCATTTTGAGTCTTTTTGTAGTGATTTTGTGTCTGTGTTTGTTTTGTCTCTATTCATAGTCACAGTGAGACTCTGTCGTTCACCTTGTAGACATTTTGCTTCTCTTTGTACAGTTTTTGGGTGTCTTTGAATACCTACTGTCTCTTTGTAGTCGTTTTAGTTTTGTGTCACTTAGTGGTTTTGATATTTTCGTTCGTGGCTGTTTTGCACCTTGTTGTAGACGTTTTTGTTTCCCATTATGATCTTTCAGTAACTTAGTTGTTTTACGCCTACTCAAAGTCCTAGTTCATCTCTTTGCAGTCTTTAACCCTCCTTTTTAGTCATCGTATGTGGTCATTTTGAGTCTTTTCCTAGTTGGTCTGAAGGTCAGTGATACCCTGATGCTTGATGTACAGTCCAGACGTTGTTTCTTGATATCGTCGGTTCCTCTCTGCTGCCTTTATGTTCTCGCTCCGCCTCTCTCCTCAGTCAACAATCATCTCTTGTGTCTTGTTGACATTGACAGAGGGACCGTTATCCTCTCTTCTGTCTCTCTTCATCACCTCTGCGTCTTCTTCAGAGTGATGATCCAATCGGACAGCCGCAGTCTCGGGTCAGCAGTGTTTGATATGGAGGGAGTAAAGACTGTCTGTTGATCTCAAAGTCAAGGATACATATATATACGCCGGCGGGGGGAGAGTGTGTGTGTGTGTGTGTGTGTGTTGGTCTCCGCACTCATATCAGTTGCTAAACCATCCATCAAATTACTGTGGCAACCGAGCGTCCGTCACCCCATCCATCATCCAAGGGCGACAGCAAGAGATGCCACGGGCGAGGGGAGAGATAACAAGGGGAGAGGAGAAGGGGAGGAGGGCAGATAAGGAGGAAATTAGGACACTGAAGATGAGAAATGAGAATTAATTGAGAATAGGGAATTGTAATGTTTTGTGTTTGAGCGTTTATCGGCCCCTGAATGCCCGGAGTTTGAATTATCTTCAGCTCCGAGGACAAAATGTCACCTTTAGATCTTCTGATCCTCGTTTAATGGGCTAATTTACCTCTTATCAAGAATACCTGCACTGGAAACGCATCCCTGCTGGGGTGCACTCTATCATTTAAATGCTAAGGGTTGTTGCTGAGTCTTTTATTTTGAAGGGTACACGCTAAAAAACATCCATTCCTACTTCACCTTTTGCTTCTTAAAGTGTTGATGTGTTTAAAAGGTCAGCATCAGAAATACTTTATTCGTGCCCATGCAAACATTTGATTTTGTTAATCCATTTAGGACATTCAATTAAATTAATGATATTTAAACAAATATGTGTTTAAATGGCAGTATGCACATTACATTACATGTTACTTGTTAGACGCTTTTATGCAAAGCGACTTACATACTCAACACTGTGGACAATCCCCACAGGAGCAATTTGGGGTGAAGGCTCTATCCACTGCGCCACACGCCATAACATAACAACAATATAAAAGCACTTACACAAGCTTGAATTACTCTTTTAAATATGTCATGTTGTCTTTTTTCCATCGCTATGCTATGCTAAGCTAACTCGATCCAATATGGATTCGGAATATGCTAGAATGATCTGATCCTCAAACAAGAGGCATAGGCATATTTCCCTACTTTTCGGAGCTACACTTTTCTATTTCAAGACAACGTTGTCCATATTAGAAGGGAAGTTTGACGAGGCTAATGTGTAGCGCTTCATTTCTAACAGTGCGGGTCATGATTACGGTTTTTGACTGCCACACTGAGCATTTATTCTGCAAGAATAAAGGTTTTTCTGCAGGGAAGTGATGATCGACAGTGCTTGGATTGTGGTCATTAAACACTGAGTGCATTCTCACAGTGGCCAATAAATGCTTTCCTCTTAATTGCAGATGAATTAGAGGCAGGCTGTTACTGGAGTCTCTTGTCTTTGTTTGAACAGTACTTTATGTTACCTTGTTTTCTGATCGGCTCCATTCTGTGGTGATAATTGTCCTGTTCATCTGTTTCACATTAAAAGCTCTGCTGCAGTTTGGAGGGGTATGATGTGTTCTCCTCCCTGAAAGGATGTCACAGAGAGGACATGTTTCAATAACATTAGTTTAATTCAAAATGGCAAAGTAGGATCTGGACTTAGTGACAGCAAATGCTATTCCTTTAAAAAGAGACCCTGTTGTTGCTCTGGACATAATGTAAGTCAAGTCATTTCATTTACACACCAGTATTGGGGCACTTTCTTCCAGACTTAATTGGTTAGTATCTATTGGATGGATTGACACATTTATACATTTGTGGTCTCCAGAAAATGAATACGACTGACTTTGGTAATCATCTGCCTTTCTTCTATTGCCACTATTAGGTGTTGTTTTTTGTCTTGATTGACATATCTTTAAAATAATGTAACATGTTGACATGAAGATTGGTACATACATTCGTGTTCCCAAGAGGAGGAATCCTAGTGACTTTGGTAATTCTGTGACTTTCTTCTATTGCCACCAATAAGCAGCAATGTATTGCTTTGACTGAAATAGTATCAGTATCTATTGGATAGTATCCATAGGACCGACTGACATGGAGTCTAGTGTACACATTCATGGTCCCCAGAGGACGAATACTAGACTTCGCTGATCGTCTGACTGTTTAAGTCAAATATCTCAATCACTTTTTCGATAGATTGCCATCAACTTTGGTAAAACCATTGATGGTTACCTCGAGATGAGTTATAGAAAATGTGGTGATTATCAGACTTGTCATCTTGTGCCATCATTGGGTCAAAGTTTCAATTGAGCACCACTTTGGTTTGTAACCAATATACAGCCAAACTGAGGACAGTATCAGCTAAACATCAGCATGTTAGCATCACTTCATTCTGTTTTCCCTCTCTTTCTGTTGCCAGCAAGTATTTGAACTCTTTTCTCTTGAATATTGAATTGCATATGTTCTCCAAGATATGGCTTTATAGGAAAATTAATGGTGACATTTCTGTGATTTTTGCAAAACACTTGACGAAGAATATTCGCCATATCTTGATTTAAAGACAACCTAATTCCCCTTCATCCATCCTTATGATAAAATGCCAAACAGAGCCCAGAATGCATTGGGTGAGAGTCAGGGAACACCCTAAACGTATCACCAGAGCGATGAAACATGACCAACAACCTTTCACCTAGGGCCAATTAAAAGTTTCCGCTCCAGCTGTTTTTTAGTCGACACTTGGCGGTTCAGGTTTAAACCCCGGACCTTCCTGCAGAACTATCACTGAGCCACCGTGCCGTGGTTTGACTGAAGCAGCATATTTCAGCCCTGGGAGGCATATTGAATGTACATATGATGGTACTTTGAAGTGTACGTTACACCAACTCCCCGAAGCAAAATGTAATGCATCTGGTTTCTCCTCGCCTGGGAAACATGACTGAGGAATCCTCAGGAGAAGATTCTCAATTCAGCGGCCGCTTGACAGTCCGCTGAAAGAAGCTACAATTTCAATAAAGCCTCTACTCTCTGAGCAGACATTCACTCTGCGGCTGCCGAGCTCTGAGATGAGTTCAGGTGGAGGGAGGAGAATGTTAGAATTTTTATTGAAAAATCAGTCCTGCTGGGAAAACTGAGAGGAGGAACAGGATGGTGATGAAGTGTAGTTTTAGTGGTTGTGTAACAATGTATGTATTATGCATGTCTCTTGTTAAGCCCTGAGCCTGTTTTTCTGGTCTCAGGCTCGAAAATGACATTCCCAGAACAGATGACCATATCTTTCCTTCTAAAAGGGTTAAATTAATAATATTTTTTCTCAAAGCAAGGTTACACCTGTGAGTTGGATGTAAAAGTGTCAGAATCAATATAGATGTTTTTATTCTAAAGTAAATTCAGATTGAACACAGTAAAAAAATGTAAATTATAGTGTCCGTCCAAAAAAAAAAATTACTTATAGTGAAAACTAACCTTGAATGATGGGATGTTAGACTAAAAGCTTTAGGAATCCAAACTCTAACATATAATAAGTACCCTGTATCAAGATTGATGCAAAACAAGTGACATTTGACCTTTTTAGAGAGATTTAGCAAAAAAAAAACACTTCTGGAGTCATTTGGGTGGATTTTCCATATCTCTGGCCCCCCTTGCTCGATTTGCTGATTGACATCTCTTTCTAACCGTCAGAGCCAATGGAATCGAGGGGAACTCCCACATACTCCTTATTTGGTAATGTGTGTGTGCGAGACTGCCGCATAGCCAAAACCGGAAGCTGCGATAACTCTGGTGGCTACCATTAGCAGCTAACTTTTACTCTCCGATTTTTACATAAAAATTGAATTATGGATTATAAATTTAAAAAAAATATTCCACAGAAACATTATCGACCTATGAATTAACCGATTCAGCCGCATTTTTTCTCGTTTTAATGCCATTGAACACGTCTTTTGATCAGATTGACAGCTACGGTGAGACGATCTCCCATAAAATCTCCGTAAAGGTATGTGTTGTGATGTCTGTGTTTGCTTCCCCTGTCCGAGTTCAGATCACTCAGTGATGATACTATATACCTAAATAATCTGTGGAACCTCAGCTTTAATCGGATATCTTGTAAGTGCAGCTACAATAAGTAATAAGGGTACTTTTATCTTGAGTTCTGTGCCAAAGTGCGTTAGCATTTTTCGCTCAGGGGTCATTTAGATGCTTCTTATGAGACTTGTGTTTTGTTTTGGTAAAAATGGTTTGCATTGTCAGTTAGCTGAGATTATTCCCGTTAATCTGGTGCTACACATGAATAGGTTCTTAAATATTAAGATGCCCTGAGACACAGTGTCGTGAAAAAAAAAAAAAAGCCCCCGCCGAGGGGCGCTTTGGGGTTTAACAGGTTTTAATATAAACAGTGGTAGAAGAAGGATTTAGATCTTTTAACGTAAACTTGCAGTTTTTATTGGTAATATAGTGTATGGTGCTAATACCTGAATGATTTAACGATTTAATTTACGTGACAAGAGTTTCTACTGAAATGTTAAACTGTGAGATTCCCCTGATTTGGATGTGATGAGACTATATTCATGTTTGTACTGTGTTGTCAAGACTGATGTTTCCCTCAGATCTAGACAGCCTCCAAAAGTTTAATTTCAGCTTCACAGAATACATGTTAATTACCTCCAGCTCATACCATCCACAGCTGGTGATGTTTGTCAATTAATTTTGTAAAAGTGACGGTTGGTGCCAGATTTAAATTAGAAACCCCACATCACTCTTTACTAATGAACAAGACTGAGACAGTGCTACAAATCACACTGAATGTTACTTTCTACTTTTAGTACACACTGTTGCACGCAGTATGCATGAGATTGGCTCAGACTTCTTTGTCCTTTTATTGCAATTTTATCTTTGACCCTTTTTGCTCATAAAATTGTGGGCGAAATAGCCGGAGAAGCATTGATCTCAAAACACAGATTTCAACCTAATGGTGGAGCTAGAGGAAAAGTCAGAGTATTACCAGGTTTAGTGGAGTTCGTCCTCATGAAACCATGAATGTCTGCTTTTCTTTTCATGGACATCCATGCAATATTTGTGGAGATAATCTTGAATCCAGAGCTGACAAAACAGCGCCAGAACTAGGGATGCATATCGTTGACTTTTTTACGATACCGATACCTATACTGATACCACTGAACGATACCGATACTCAACCGATACATATCGTGATACTTTGAAAATGTATCATCCCACAATTACTCCCATGAAGCGCTTTACGATACAGTTAACATGTCAACTATAGTGACAAAAATTCAATTGTGGGACTTCTTGGACCTTTTAGTTCTGAACAAACAATGACAGATACATACAAAATATGAAGAAACCCGATTATGGAATATCTTTTATAACACCCGCCATCAGGTGTGCCGCGTGAATAGCACGTCAATGCAAAACAGACCGTTATAGCACCGTTATAATTAATGTTAAACCTGAGATTCGACTAGAGAACAAATACATAATAGAATAAAGGTCATGAGATCTCGGCATTGCACAAACAAACAAGTCTCATCTTTAAAATCATCATTTGCCTTCACTGGTGAGAGAAAACAAATCCCATCACAGTTCATTTGTGGGACTGTTACCTTTCTAGTATTGAACAAACAATGAAAAATACATAAAATATGAAGAAAAACGATGATGCAATCTAATTTATAACACCCGCCATCCCGGACTCACTTTTAAAATTAATTTAAAAAAATATATATATATTTTTTTAAAGTATCGAAACCGGATCTGATTTCGGTACGGTATACCGTTGCCACCAGTAACCGGTATTTCGGTAATACCGGATACCGGTATGCATCCCTAGCCAGAACGGAAATAGATGTTGTAACATTTGAATGAAAACCACACATTTGACCTCATGGTGGCGCTAGAAGAAAAGTAAGAGGATCACCAAATTCTGTGGGGTTAATCCTAATGAAACGATTAATGTCTTTGCAAAATGTCATAGACTTCCATTAAATAGTTGTTGACATATTATGGTCGGGATCTGCCTAAAAAATCTCCCGAAACAAACTGATGTCAAGACATTTCACTCAAAACCACAACATTCAACCTCATGGTGGCGCTAGAGGAACGATCACCGAATTCACTGGGGTTAATCCTCATGGACCCATAAACGTCAAACACAACATTTCATAGACATCCATGCAATAGTTGTTGAGATATTTCAGTCTGAAACTGACTGACAATGTTCTGTTGACTTTGTATCAAATCACCTGTAAATTATGCTTTATGTTCAACGCAGTGACACTTTGTTTTCCTTTGTGTGTGTGTGCAGTTTAACTGGAGCTTTATGTGATGCATACACACTGATACACACACTGAACATGATTTACAGCGTATTGATGGCACACACACACGCACACACACACACACGTGTTTTTACAGCCGAGTGAAAACAGAATTTATTAAAGTGGAAGTGAGAGAGATAGCAGAGACAATAATGTGTGTGTGTTTGTGTGTGTGTACTTGGATTTGTGTGTATGTGTGTTTGCATGCATCCACGCACATCTGTTTTGTGTAAAAGATGATATGAGTTGTGAATATGTAATTTATCTTGTGTGTGTGTGTGTGTGTGTGTGCAGGTGTCTACTATAGCTTCTGTCTTTATATGGAAAATATGACTTGTCTATGTTATCTTTGTGTATCTGTGTGTGTGTGTGTGTGTGTGTGTGTGTGTGTGTGTACTCGCTTCCATCTTTATGTGAAAGATGATATGAGTCGTGAGTGTGTGCTTTATCTTTGTGTATCTGTGTGTGTGTGTGTGTGTGTGTGTGTGTGTGTGTGTGTGTGTGTGTGTGTGTGTGTGTGTGTGTGTGTGTGTGTGTGTGTGTCTCTGTCGTCCTTCAGCTGACAGTGAAGTGGTTTCTCTCACCCTGACAGAAAGCCATCCAACACACACATGTTGTTTTTTCACTTACTGCAGATGATATATATATGCGTATCGATCACTGACATCAGCTATGTTAGTGTGTGTGTGTGTGTGTGTGTGTGTGTGTGTGTGTGTGTGTGTGTGTGTGTGTGTGTGTGTGTGTGTGTGTGTGTGTGTGTGTGTGTGTGTGTGTGTGAGAGTGAGAGTGTGATTGATGGGTGACACTGATTAAGTGCTGCGTCTCTCACACAGACAGGAGGAGAGAATAATGTCAGCAGAGTTACAGCTGATCGTCAGGGTTACAGAGGGCGTGGAAGCTCACAATCTGTGTGTATATTTTGTCATTTGTAAATGGACTGCATTTGTACAGTGGTCCACTTATCACTTATTTCTGTGTTGGTCCCTGAAGGCACCATCGCCCCGCTACAATGGGATCCATGTGATTTTGGATTAAAGTAGAAAATAATCTCTCTCTCAAACTAACATTTATGAAAACTGACACGTTTAGTTCAGCAGAATAATCTCCACATATTAAAAACCACTTTATGATTTCTGAAGTGAAAAGCTAATGTTGGGCTATGGAGGAACTACATTTCACTGCAGTCAGTGAATGAATCCAGATTATATTGGACTCTCAGTATTTATGACCAGAGGTGGGAAGTAGTGGAGTACAAATACTTCGTTACTGTACTTAAGTACATGTTTCTGGTATCAGTACTTTACTCCACTACTTATTTTTCTGACGACTTTTTACTTTGACTTCTTACATTTTGAACACAAATACCTGTACTTTCTACTTCTTACATGTTGAACACAAATACCTGTACTTTCTACTTCTTACATGTTGAACCCAAATACCTGTACTTTCTACTTCTTACATGTTGAACACAAATACCTGTACTTTCTACTTCTTACATGTTGAACACAAATACCTGTACTTTCTACTTCTCACATGTTGAACTCAAATACCTGTACTTTCTACTTCTTACATGTTGAACTCAAATACCTGTACTTTCTACTTCTTACATGTTGAACACAAATACCTGTACTTTCTACTTCTTACATGTTGAACACAAATACCTGTACTTTCTACTTCTTACATGTTGAACACAAATACCTGTACTTTCTACTCCTTACATGTTGAACACAAATACCTGTACTTTTTACTTCTTACATGTTGAACACAAATACCTGTACTTTCTACTTCTTACATGTTCAACACAAATACCTGTACTTTCTACTTCTTACATGTTCAACACAAATACCTGTACTTTCTACTTCTTACATGTTCAACACAAATACCTGTACTTTCTACTTCTTACATGTTCAACACAAATACCTGTACTTTCTACTTCTTACATGTTGAACTCAAATACCTGTACTTTCTACTTCTTACATGTTCAACACAAATACCTGTACTTTCTACTTCTTCCATGTTGAACACAAATACCTGTACTTTCTACTTCTTCCATGTTGAACTCAAATACCTGTACTTTCTACTTCTTACATGTTCAACACAAATACCTGTACTTTCTACTTCTTCCATGTTGAACACAAATACCTGTACTTTCTACTTCTCACATGTTGAACTCTAATACCTGTACTTTCTACTTCTTACATGTTGAACTCAAATACCTGTACTTTCTACTTCTCACATGTTGAACACAAATACCTGTACTTTCTACTTCTTACATGTTGAACTCAAATACCTGTACTTTCTACTTCTTACATGTTCAACACAAATACCTGTACTTTCTACTTCTTACATGTTGAACACAAATACCTGTACTTTCTACTTCTCACATGTTGAACACAAATACCTGTACTTTCTACTTCTCACATGTTGAACTCAAATACCTGTACTTTCTACTTCTTACATGTTGAACTCAAATACCTGTACTTTCTACTTCTTACATGTTGAACTCAAATACCTGTACTTTCTACTTCTTACATGTTGAACCCAAATACCTGTACTTTCTACTTCTTACATGTTGAACACAAATACCTGTACTTTCTACTTCTCACATGTTGAACTCAAATACCTGTACTTTCTACTTCTCACATGTTGAACTCAAATACTGTACTTTCTACTTCTTACATGTTGAACTCAAATACCTGTACTTTCTACTTCTTACATGTTGAACTCAAATACCTGTACTTTCTACTTCTTACATGTTGAACTCAAATACCTGTACTTTCTACTTCTTACATGTTGAACTCAAATACCTGTACTTTCTACTTCTTACATGTTGAACTCAAATACCTGTACTTTCTACTTCTTACATGTTGAACTCAAATACCTGTACTTTCTACTTCTTACATGTTGAACACGAATACCTGTACTTTCTACTTCTTACATGTTGAACTCAAATACCTGTACTTTCTACTTCTTACATGTTGAACACGAATACCTGTACTTTCTACTTCTTACATGTTGAACTCAAATACCTGTACTTTCTACTTCTTACATGTTCAACACAAATACCTGTACTTTCTACTTCTCACATGTTGAACTCTAATACCTGTACTTTCTACTTCTTACATGTTGAACTCAAATACCTGTACTTTCTACTTCTCACATGTTGAACACAAATACCTGTACTTTCTACTTCTTACATGTTGAACTCAAATACCTGTACTTTCTACTTCTTACATGTTCAACACAAATACCTGTACTTTCTACTTCTTACATGTTGAACACAAATACCTGTACTTTCTACTTCTCACATGTTGAACACAAATACCTGTACTTTCTACTTCTCACATGTTGAACTCAAATACCTGTACTTTCTACTTCTTACATGTTGAACTCAAATACCTGTACTTTCTACTTCTTACATGTTGAACTCAAATACCTGTACTTTCTACTTCTTACATGTTGAACCCAAATACCTGTACTTTCTACTTCTTACATGTTGAACTCAAATACCTGTACTTTCTACTTCTTACATGTTGAACTCAAACACCTGTACTTTCTACTTCTTATATGTTGAACTCAAATACCTGTACTTTCTACTTCTTACATGTTGAACACAAATACCTGTACTTTCTACTTCTTACATGTTGAACACGAATACCTGTACTTTCTACTTCTTACATGTTGAACTCAAACACCTGTACTTTCTACTTCTTACATGTTGAACTCAAATACCTGTACTTTCTACTTCTTACATGTTGAACACGAATACCTGTACTTTCTACTTCTTACATGTTGAACACGAATACCTGTACTTTCTACTTCTTACATGTTGAACTCAAATACCTGTACTTTCTACTTCTTACATGTTGAACACAAATACCTGTACTTTCTACTTCTTACATGTTGAACACGAATACCTGTACTTTCTACTTCTTACATGTTGAACTCAAACACCTGTACTTTCTACTTCTTACATGTTGAACTCAAACACCTGTACTTTCTACTTCTTATATGTTGAACTCAAATACCTGTACTTTCTACTTCTTACATGTTGAACTCAAACACCTGTACTTTCTACTTCTTACATGTTGAACTCAAACACCTGTACTTTCTACTTCTTATATGTTGAACTCAAATACCTGTACTTTCTACTTCTTACATGTTGAACTCAAATACCTGTACTTTCTACTTCTTACATGTTGAACACGAATACCTGTACTTTCTACTTCTTACATGTTGAACTCAAACACCTGTACTTTCTACTTCTTACATGTTGAACTCAAATACCTGTACTTTCTACTTCTTAGATGTTGAACTCAAATACCTGTTTTTTCTACTTCTTACATGTTGAACTCAAATACCTGTACTTTCTACTTCTTACATGTTGAACTCAAATACCTGTACTTTCTACTTCTTACATGTTGAACTCAAATACCTGTACTTTCTACTTCTTACATGTTGAACACAAATACCTGTACTTTCTACTTCTTACATGTTGAACTCAAATACCTGTACTTTCTACTTCTTACATGTTGAACACAAATACCTGTACTTTCTACTTCTTACATGTTGAACTCAAATACCTGTACTTTCTACTTCTTAGATGTTGAACTCAAATACCTGTACTTTCTACTTCTTACATGTTGAACACAAATACCTGTACTTTCTACTTCTTACATGTTGAACTCAAATACCTGTACTTTCTACTTCTCACATGTTGAACTCAAATACCTGTACTTTCTACTTCTTACATGTTGAACACAAATACCTGTACTTTCTACTTCTTACATGTTGAACTCAAATACCTGTACTTTCTACTTCTTACATGTTGAACACAAATACCTGTACTTTCTACTTCTTACATGTTGAACACAAATACCTGTACTTTCTACTTCTTACATGTTGAACTCAAATACCTGTACTTTCTACTTCTTAGATGTTGAACTCAAATACCTGTACTTTCTACTTCTTACATGTTGAACACAAATACCTGTACTTTCTACTTCTTACATGTTGAACTCAAATACCTGTACTTTCTACTTCTTACATGTTGAACACAAATACCTGTACTTTCTACTTCTTACATGTTGAACTCAAATACCTGTACTTTCTACTTCTTACATGTTGAACTCAAATACCTGTACTTTCTACTTCTTACATGTTGAACTCAAATACCTGTACTTTCTACTTCTTACATGTTGAACACAAATACCTGTACTTTCTACTTCTCACATGTTGAACTCAAATACCTGTACTTTCTACTTCTTACATGTTGAACTCAAATACCTGTACTTTCTACTTCTCACATGTTGAACACAAATACCTGTACTTTCTACTTCTCACATGTTGAACTCAAATACCTGTACTTTCTACTTCTTAGATGTTGAACCCAAATACCTGTACTTTCTACTTCTTACATGTTGAACTCAAATACCTGTACTTTCTACTTCTCACATGTTGAACACAAATACCTGTACTTTCTACTTCTCACATGTTGAACTCAAATACCTGTACTTTCTACTTCTTAGATGTTGAACCCAAATACCTGTACTTTCTACTTCTTACATGTTGAACTCAAATACCTGTACTTTCTACTTCTTACATGTTGAACTCAAATACTTGTACTTTCTACTTCTCTCATTTCCCAAACAGCTGGTTCCTTTAGTCTGAATGTGTGTTTGGTGCATGATCATTATTCTTTAGAGTCATTGCGTGCCTATTGATTTGAACACGATCCGTGTATCCATCATTTCCTGGTCTTCTCTAAAGAAGAGGGACCAATGGAAACGTTGTCATGTTGCCGTTGTTCAGCATGGAAACATTCATTAGCTAACAATGACATTATTGTTCTATTAATATAAAGGGAGGTCAGGTACTCTTTAAAACAGCTGCTAGTTATGGGTACTTTCTACTGAAGTACATTTCAAAGCCTCTTTACTTTGACTTGAGGAAAGAAGTTTAGTCAGTACTTCTACTTTCACAAGAGTATTTTTAAACACGAGTATCTGTACTTCTGCTTGAGTACAGGATGCGTGTACTTTTGCCCTCTCTGCTGATAAGACTGATTTATCTCGCTTACTGTCCTGCAGAATAATGAATCGATGCGTTACACGTTCAGGTGAAACACACGTTGAACAGCTGACTTCACTTTATCTCTGTTGCGTCAGAAAGCCCATTTACTCTCCAAATTTGTTTTAGCTGAGAAACAGTTTTCTTATTGAAGAACATGTTCTGAGATGGAGCAGATGTCTTTGTGTCTGTCGGCCTGAAAGAGTCGGGCTATAGAAACAGTTTGGAGTCGCTGAAGTGAAACGCTTTCTGACAGCTGAGTGAAACCGCAGTCACAAATAAATTGCTATCATAGCCAGTTACAAATATCGAGTAAAAGGTTTTTGATTTCAGAGAGGCTGAGATTTCACATGAAATGATCTTTTGTATTTTCTGCAGGTTTAATGCTTTAATCTGTTCCTCACACAGAGCTTACTTTACAACCAACTTTTTCATGTTTAAAGGTCCATTTATCTTTTGCCCCTGGGATGGGAACATCTCTCAATTGGTCCAAAAATCGCAATAATTATCGAGTATATTGGCTTGAAATTTGGTATCAACATTCATGTTCCCCTGAGGATAAATCATACTACCTTTGGTGATACTAAAACTTTAACTTCAGCTGCGCAAGGAGGTTGACATTTGTGGTTTTGAGTGAAATGTCTTGATATTTATTGCGTTGATTGCCATTACATTTAGTAAACACGCTCATGCTCCCCTTAGGATGAACTGTAATAACTAATAAGTGGTGCTCGGACTTCATATCTAACATAATTAATTATCAAGTCAATATTTTCAGTGTCCAATACTTTTGTTCATGACTTCACACATGCAGAACTTCTAACCAAGAACGACATTTTTAAAGACTCTTGCATGTGTAAAGTTATTTTTTGTGTGTGTTTTAATGGGAAATATCCTGTCGTTTTTGTAGAATGTTTTTCTAGCCTAGTTGAGTTATTTCTCAGTGATGTGTCTAATAACCTTAAATCAGTTGTAACTCACGGTCTGTTGGATAGTATCAGTGTTTCACTATGAAATACTGATCAACACATCTCACACACACACACTGACAGGATGTGGGTCTTCTAATGAGGTCACCATCGAGGTCAGTGCAGTCATGTGACATGTCACTATTGATTATTGACCGATGTTTGGCAGATCAGCTGTTACGTATACTGTATGTACTGTACTACATTTAAGGTTAAATAACTGTTACAAATGAGCTTTTATCTTTGTTTAAAGCACAATAACTCGATTTGAAAGAGATTTTATTAACACGAGGCTACACAACATGTGACATTTCAATATGGCAAATGTCATTTTGCAATTAACCACATGGAAATGATTACCTCGCCTCATGATGCAATCACACACCGTCCTGAACATGTCATGTGTTGAGAAGCAGAAACACATGCTCCATTTCAAATTAAAGTTGTTTGCTGTGTTATTTAAATACCGGACGTAAATCATGATAAGTAAAAGTTAAAGGTCTCCTATTATACTGTTTTTCATCAATATAATACATGTCTCAGATTTATACAAACCTGTCTCTGATTGGCTGAAACACCAAACAGATCATTGCAGCATTACCCATAATCCCCTCTGTTTCAGCCCTGTTTCAAAAGTGCTGATTCTCTGTCTGTTACTTTAGATGAAAATAAGGAGCCCCTCCCCACGCCCCTCTGAGAGAGACTTGGTTACAAAGAACTCAATGGTGCTTTCACACCAAGTACTTTTCCCAGGAATAGTTCCCGGACCTTAGCCAGAAATCTTTAGTTCCGGAACTGTCTAGTACAGGATCAATCAATCAATCAATCAATGTTTATTTATAGCCCAATATCACAAATGTTACATTTGTCTCAGTGGACTTTACAGTTTGTACAAAATATCAGTATGACAATACGACACCCTCTGTCCTTAGACCCTCACATCGTACAAGGAAAAACTTCCGAAGAAAACCCACAGTTTAAAGGGAAAATGGGAGAAACCTCAGGGAGAGCAACAGAGGAGGGATCCCTCTCCCAGGACGGACAGACGTGCAATAGATGCCGTGTGTAAATTGAAAAGATAATACATTTGCAACATAGGTAGTCCAAATGTTTGGAAATGCATGTGTGTATAATAGGAAGATGAATCCACGAGGATATCCATCCAGGACCTATGATCCAGGACCACAGCCACGACTCAAGATCCAGGACAGAGGAGCGCAGGATCATCCATGACTCCGGATCCCGGCGTATATAGACACCAAAAAGAAAGACATTTGGGGAAGCTGGGTTAATGGGAACATGAGAGTACACAGGTATAGACAGAGAGAAGGAAGAAGTAAGATGTCCCCCGACAAACTAAGCCTATATCAGCAAAACTAGGGGCTGAATCTAATCAGCCCTAACTACAAGCTTTATCAAAAAGGAAGGTCTTAAGCGCACTCTTAAAAACGGATAGGGTGTCTGCCGCCCGAACACAAACTGGAAGCTGATTCCACAAATATGGAGCTTGATAAGAAAAGGCTCTGGCTCCCATTGTACTTTTAGAGACTCTAGGAACAACCAACAACCCTGCATTCTTGGAACGCAATGCCCTAGTAGGACAGTAGGGTATAATGAGTTCTTTGAGGTAAGATGGCGCCTGCCCATTAAGGGCTTTGTAGGCGAGAAGAATAATTTTAAATGATATCCTGTGTTCTATAGGGAGCCAGTGTAAGGCAGCCAGAACAGGAGTAATGTGGTCCCTTTTCCTAACTCTGGTTAGTACACGAGCTGCAGCATTTTGAATCAGCTGAAGCGACTTGACTGACTTCTTGGTACACCCTGATAATAAAGAGTTACAATAATCCAGCCTTGAAGTAACAAATGCATGGACTAGTTTCTCTGCATCGTTTTGAGGCAAGATATGCCTGATTTTTGCAATGTTACGTAGATGGAAGTAGGCGGTCCTTGAAATTGATTTTATGTGGGCGTTAAAGGATAAATCCTGATCAAATATAACACCAAGATTCCTTACAGTCTCACTGGAGGCCAAATTAATGCCATCCATAGTTAGTATATCCTTAGATAATTTGTTTCGTAGATTCTTCGGGCCAAGTACAATAACTTCAGTTTTGGTCGTGTTTAACATCAAAAAGTTTAAGGTCACGTTTTTAAGTCCTTAAGGCAGTCTTGAATTTTATTTAGATGATTAATTTCATCAGGCTTGATTGATAAATATAGTTGAGTATCATCCGCATAACAATGAAAATGTACAGAATGATTCCTTATCATATTGCCTAACGGAAGCATATATAATGTGAACAAAATAGGTCCGAGCACTGAGCCCTGTGGCACTCCATGGCTAACTTTGGTTTGCGTGGAAGATTCATCGTTGACACGTACAAACTGAGAGCGTTCAGATAGATAGGACCTAAACCAGTCTAAAGCAGTTCCCTGTATGCCAACTAAGTGCTCTAGTCTTTGCAATAAGATATCATGGTCGATAGTATCAAATGCAGCACTGAGATCGAGCAAAACAAGAATAGAGACACGTCCCTTGTCAGAGGCTATTAGAATGTCATTTGTGACTTTAACCAGAGCTGTCTCTGTGCTATGATGTGTTCTAAAGCCAGACTGAAAATCTTCAAATAAATCATTGTTTTTTAAGTAATCACACAACTGTTTTGCGACCGCTTTCTCAAGAATTTTTGAGAGGAACGGAAGATTGGAAATAGGTCTATAATTGGCTAAAACCTCTGGATCGAGGTTGTGCTTTTTAAGAAGCGGTTTTATCACTGCTACTTTGAATGATTGTGGAACATAGCCTGATAATAAAGACATATTCATAATATTTAATAAATAAGTGCTAATTAATGGAAAAACTTCCTTCAACAGCTTAGTTGGAATTGGGTCTAACATGCACGTTGATGGTTTAGAAGAGAGAATCATTGAATTTAATTGTTCAAGGTTTATGGCTGAAAAGCATTCTAGTTTACTATCTAGTGTAATATTATAACTTACGTTTCCGGGAGCTGTTGATAACACTATACTGGTCAAAGGCAAGAGGTCATTCATTTTGTTTCTAAGAGTAACAATTTTATCGTTAAAAAAGCACATAAAATCATTCCTACTGAGTGCTATGGGAATAGAAGGCTCAATCGAGCTGTGGCTCTCTGTCAGCCTGGCTACAGTGCTGAAAAGAAATCTTGCATTATTCTTATTCTGATCTATTAATGAAGAGTAGTAGGCTGCTCTCGCTTTACGCAGTGCTTTCTTATATTCATTGAGAGTAATATGCCAAATTAAACGAGATTCTTCAAGTTTAGTGGAACGCCATATCCTTTCAAGTTGTCTCGACTTTTGCTTTATTTTGCGGGTTTGGGCATTATGCCATGGAGCTAATCTATGTTGTTTTATTTTCTTCTTTTTCAAAGGAGCAACAGAGTCTAATTTTATTCGCAGCGCATCTGTAGCACTATCAACAACATGATCAATTTGGGGTGGTGTACATTTTGTATAAGTTTCCTCCCTTACATGCAGACAAGCTATCGAGTTAAGTATTGGTGGAATCTCTTCCTTAAATTTGGCTATAGCACTAACAGATAGGTTTCTGCTGCGGGAGCTTTTGACTAATGCTTTGTAGTCAAGGAGTGGGGAACCTCCGGCCCCCGGGCCGTATACGGCTTGCGAGACCATTTGGTACGGCCCTCGAGGTAATTTATAAACACACGCAAAAAATTAAAGAACTCTAGACCAAAACAAAATTAAACAAGCGATCAGGGTCCTTGAACACAACACGAGCCTAACGTGTCATCACGTGGTATATGTCTCATCTGACAGGGGTGCAGTTCTGACAGAGAGCACCAGAGAGCCCCAGAACACCTATCCGGCACTTCAAAAATGGCAGTACCCATAAGTCCGTACACATGCCGCGGTTTCTGCGTGGCTGTGTCTTTAGTTGAAAGCCCAGTGGTCTGTTCATCTGTCATACTGATCATACAGTCAATAACGTTGTTGTTATTAGCATCTGGTTAGCTAGCTATGCTAACGAATATAAGAAGCTTTGTCTCCAACCAGTGAGGTAAAGGCACATCTTTATATGATCATTATAGTTATACAAAAATAAGAGAATAAAGTAAACCGGTATAAAATACTATGACAGTAAAACAAGTTGTTATTAATAAACAAGAATACAGTTTGAAAGGGGAGTGATTTGTAAAATATCCATAAAGAAAAAGAAAATCTGCTTCCAGTTCTGTTTCATCTGGGTGTTGAGTAGGGTTGGGTATCGTTTGAATTTCCACGATTCTGATTCCGATTCTACTTTTCGATTCCGGTTCTTAACGGTTTTCAATTCCTATTCTTTGAGGGCAGGGTAAAAACATGATACATGCTTCTTCCACCAAAAACATTACATTTATTCGAGAAACTTTTACACAGGTTAGTTTACAGTAATATTCATATTAATCAGTCTGTTTATATTCACTGCTATGTAACTGTACCTGAGAACCACTGAAGCTACAACAGTCCAACTTTCAAACCTGTTTTATCCCAATAATTATAAAGGAGTGCCTTGGAAATATGTGTTTACATAAATTGTGATCAAACCGTTTGAGACCCACTGAGATAGCTGTGCATTCACACCTAATAGTCCGCTCTCTGGTGCCGCCAGACGACAGTTTGTTACATTTTTCAAAAGGCTCTGTTTGCGTTCACACGGCAAAACTCAAACTGACTATAAACTTTAAACACAAGTCATGTGCACGGAAATGCTGTTCAACCATTGGTCAGACATTAAGAGGGTAAAAACGCAAATCCCGGCAATTTCTACCGGAGCCTCCGCCATGGAGCATCAGCACTTTCAGCAGGTTATTCTCATGCTGCTGTTAATCTGGAGATCAACAGACTCTAGCGGCCCGCGCATATGATTATATAATCAGACAACGTCCGTTAAAAAACATTATAACACATGAGAGACGTTCTGCAGTAAGGAGGGGCGTCCAGAAGTCCCCGGAGTTGGGGACTGGCTCCAGTAGAAGCTGCTGGGACTCCCAGCAGCTTCTACTGAAGCCTTCCGAGTAAATCGCCAGAAACGCCGACACCTCCTCATCTCCACCGCTCTCATGTTTTATTTTCTGTTGCCATAAGTTAGTCTCTCTGCGTTTCTGCGCTGGGCTAATGCTAATGCTAATAATGCTAATGCGAGCAAATACAATTACATTATTACATTACATTGCATTTAGCTGACGCTTTTATCCAAAGCGACTTACAATAAGTGCATTCGACCAACAAGATACAAACTTGAGGAAAACAGAATCATAAAGTACATCAGGTTTCATAGAGCTAAAACATTTCAAGTGCTACTCAACTGGCTTTAGATAAGCCAGCCCTTTATTAGTATGTGCTTTGTTAGTAATTCTATCGCTCGAAGTGGAGTCGAAAGAGATGAGTTTTCAGTCTCCCCGGAAGGTGTGCAAGCTATCTGCTGTCCTGATGTCAATGGGGAGCTCATTCCACCATCTTGGAGCCAGGATAGCAAACCCACGTGTTTTTGCTGATGGGAACTTGGGTCCCCCTCGCAGCGAGGGCGCAGCGAGTCGTTTGGTTGATGCAGAGCAGAGTGCACGTGCTGGGGTGTACGGTTTAACCATGTCCTGGATGTAGGAAGGGCCAGATCCATTCGCAGCATGGTACGCAAGTACCATTGTCTTGAAGTGGATTCTAGCAGTTACCGGAAGCCAGTGAAGGCAGCGGAGGAGCGGAGTGGTGTGGGAGAATTTAGGAAGGTTGAAGACCAGACGAGCCGCTGCATTCTGGATGAGCTGCAGAGGTCGGATGGCACATGCAGGTAGACCAGCCAGGAGGGAGTTGCAGTAGTCTAGGCGTGAGATGACGAGAGCCTGGACCAGAACCTGAGTCGCTTTCTGTGTCAGCTGGGGACGTATCTTCCTGATGTTGTAAAGCGTGTATCTGCAGCAACGGGTTGTAGCAGCGATGTTTGCAGTGAAGGACAGGTTGTTATCTAGGGTCACACCCAGATTCCTTGCAGTCTGAGTCGGGGAAACAACTGAGGTGCCAATGTTGATTGTCAGGTCAAGAGTGGGACAATCTTTTCCAGGAAGGAAAAGCAGCTCAGTCTTGTCAAGGTTGAGCTTGAGGTGATGATCAGACATCCACTGAGAGATGTTCGCTAGACAAGCAGAGATGCGTGCGACGACCTGGGTCTCTGAGCGGGGAAAGGACAGAATTAATTGGGTGTCGTCAGCGTAGCAGTGGTATGAAAAACCATGCGGGCTAATGACAGATCCGAGCGAGTTTGTGTACAAGGAGAAGAGGAGGGGACCAAGAACAGAGCCCTTAGGGACCCCTGTAGTTAATTGACAAGGGTCGGACTCGGACCCTCTCCAAGTAACCCTGTAGGTGTGGCCTTTGAGGTAGGAGGTGAGGAGGGAAAGTGCAGAGCCCGAAACTGGTGCGGATCCAAAATGGCGGCTTCACAAAGCTTTTCAGAGTTTTACCGGGCGTGGTTTGCAATTCGCCCAGCCAATCAGAAATTGGAACCTTTTCCTCCCCAGGGACTGAAAAGAGGGTGAAAAGTTCCCGAAAAAAAGTTCTAGTTCCAGATATTTTTGGTGTGAACGCAAAATCCCAGGTACTATCAGAACTATACTGGGAAAAGTACTCCGGTGTGAAAGCGCCTAGTGGTGCTCTAGGAGGAGATTCAGGTGATAG
Organism: Gymnodraco acuticeps; assembly: GCF_902827175.1. NCBI lineage: Eukaryota > Metazoa > Chordata > Actinopteri > Perciformes > Bathydraconidae > Gymnodraco > Gymnodraco acuticeps. The sequence goes on from NW_022990407.1 coordinate 42,931, forward strand.
GGGGGTACCTTGGTTGCTGATTGGCTAATGGTTACACAAGACAAAACGTCGTTATGACATCATGAAGTGGCCAAAATCTAATCAGCTCATTTTCAGACAGGTTTTTATAGAAATTGATCAAAAAGAGAGAGAATCTTTGTTCCTGAAACTTTCAGAGTCTTTTTCCACAGAGGGGACACAGGTTGATGTAGAAGAGACATGAAGAAGAGGGGACACATGTTGATGTAGAAGAGACATGAAGAAGAGGGGACACATGTTGATGTAGAAGAGACATGAAGAAGAGGGGACACATGTTGATGTAGAAGAGACATGAAGAAGAGGGGACACATGTTGATGTAGAAGAGACATGAAGAAGAGGGTACACGTGTTGATGTAGAAGAGACATGAAGAAGAGGGGACACATGTTGATGTAGAAGAGACGTGAAGAAGAGGGGACACATGTTGATGTAGAAGAGACATGAAGAAGAGGGGACACATGTTGATGTAGAAGAGACATGAAGAAGAGGGGACACATGTTGATGTAGAAGAGACATGAAGAAGAGGGGACACATGTTGATGTAGAAGAGACATGAAGAAGAGGGGACACATGTTGATGTAGAAGAGACATGAAGAAGAGGGGACACATGTTGATGTAGAAGAGACATGAAGAAGAGGGGACACATGTTGATGTAGAAGAGACATGAAGAAGACGGGACACATGTTGATGTAGAAGAGACATGAAGAAGAGGGGACACATGTTGATGTAGAAGAGACATGAAGAAGAGGGGACACATGTTGATGTAGAAGAGACATGAAGAAGAGGGGACACATGTTGATGTAGAAGAGACTTGAAGAAGAGAGGACACATGTTGATGTAGAAGAGACATGAAGAAGAGGGGACACATGTTGATGTAGAAAATACATGAAAAAGTGGATTTTGCATAATAGGTGACCTTTAAAATATGTTTACCTCGACAGTATAGTTGTACGGAAAGTCATTTTTATGAGGCCAGACTGCAGTGAAGTGCTATGAGCGAAAGTTTCATCACATCTATTTGACTGGATGTCAGAAATATTGGAATCCACCTTAAGCAGAACCTCTCATCCCCTCTGTATCCCCCTCTGTGTCTAAATCATTTTCTTCCTGTAGGTTTGAACTAAAACTCATCCTCTCTCCATTGTTTTGTCCCGAGAGCTGAACATGATCCACTTCTTCCCTCTGAAGGCTCGACCCGCATAACACGGCTGCCTCCATTTCTCTAACTCTCTGAACATTTGGACAGAAAGAAAACACAACCCTTCAAATTGAATCCCAGCCTCTCAGCAGATTTGAACTTAAACTCGAGCTGATTGTGTTATTTCCTGAGTCCTAACACACTGCTCTCTTCGTCTGTGTGTAGATTTGATTGTAAACTCTGCTAAATGTAATTTCCCCTTGTGTAAAACCTTGGCTTAATTCCATTCCCGCAGAGTTCAGCGTTCACTAACTAAATTTCCTCTCTCTGAATCTGCTGTTAGAGCCTATATCTATTTGTTTGAGACATAACGAATCTTAATAACTGGTGGATACATCTATAAAGAAAACAGGATTATATCTAAATATTTGTTTGGTTAAATGGTTGTTTCACACCAACCGTGCATGCAGCCTGTTGCAGTTGCTCCTGCTATATTTGTACAACTTTTAGCGTTCTTATTCGATCTTACTTGTTGTTTTTCTAGAAGTAACTTCTATTTTACCCCTTTCACACCAACGCGGTTCCAGGGCCAGTGCGGAGCTGGAGCTTGAAAAGCACTGATTTTTCCTGTTCACACCGCAGCGGAGCCGCCTCTAAGCTCCGGAATCCGGTTTGTTTCAAGCACCAAAAAGTTGTCGGTCTAGAAAGCAAGAACCGCATATGTCACGCTTACGTCGGAGGCGGGGGCGGGGGCATCAGCTTTAATGTTATAACAAAGTAATTAATGCTGTAAAGCTGGGTATTTTGAGATTGGCGGATGCAGAGGCTAACAACAGCTAGCTCTAACACCATCGAATAGGACGTATATTTACCTTCTTTCTCCTACGGAATCGTCGTTGAAGTGGAAGATGATTGTAAAGAAGTCTGGAATGTAGCATGTAACGACTGTAAAGTTGGTAGTAAAGTCGTCCCATTTCTTCCATTTCGTTTCGACAGAGCAAAAAACCAAAACGAGTAGCGCTTCAATACAATCGGCCATTGTTGTTGTTGTCGGTGTCAGCTGTGAGGGGTTTCCGCGCGGTTTGGCTTTATGAAGCAGGCACGCAAATTGGTTACGTCATGACGCAAACAATGACGCAATGACTTAGCACCAGTCGGGCTCTGAGCGGTGTGAACAGAGTGGGAGCTGAACCGAAGAACCGGTTCCGAACCAGAAAAGCTCTAGCACGGAGCTTGAACGGGAAAAGCCTTGGTGTGAAAGGGGCATTAGTAGTTTATTAAGCTGTGCCCTCTCTAAACGTTCTTGTAGAGAGTGGTTGTGTTGCAGCAACACCATGGCTGCCTTGTTTACACCAGGGAGAAGCTAATAGCACTGTAAATCCTGCACTGTTTTTACAAGACCTTAACCTGCATTCACATCTGCACAAGTTCATTAAAATGCTCAACGTTCTATTGTGATATCTTGTTTCAACAGTTACTTTATCACTTTATTTAAAAAACACCTTGTGTGAATCCTGTTTATTAACTCTGACCCTGTTGCTGCTATAAACGCCTGAATCTCCCCAAGGGGATAAATAAAGTTCCATCTTGTCTTAAAGCCGGCCAGAATAGCGGTCGTAACAACGGCTAAATACAGATAAACCGAAAGGACAAAGGAGGAGAGCTGGGTCCAGATTTATGGAGAAAAGGAAATATAAGCCCCTCTCATCCTGGGCTACATAAGATCACTGGCTAATAATGGACGAGCCAATGGCGTTAGCTATGAGTAGGACAGAATACCTGGAGTTTAATGAGCTTTACTAAAATGTGGCAGGACCAGAAAATATCTTTCCATCAATGCATCCGGACAGTTTGGGTCAATAAGGATTGCATCGAGAGCTTCAAAACAATCAACACTTAGAAAAATAACATGCAATTGCTTTGACAAGAATGCATGCTTTTACTGTTTCAGCTTCTTTGTCGAAAGCAAGAATATATTCAATAGAGATAAATGTATTAAAAATTCTACAATTAATTATTTTTCATGTCTTACAAACACTTGGACATTCAAATACACACCATGTCTTCATGACATCTATCTATCAATTACGTTTTGTTATTGAAGAGTCCATTTAAAGGTCAACATCCATACCGTTTTTGACTTGAGACCGGCGGTTCCTTTCTGTTTTTAAATGTGCGTTTTGTCAACCCCGCCCAACAGTGGATTATTGGAAGGATTGGAAGCCATTTTAAATTTGACTAATTCCATTCCTGTCTTGTTGTTCTTTAGATCCGTCTCTACGCTCGACCCGATGCCATTTCCAGCGGCTCCGGCGACTACGCTCTGCACATCACCAAGAGGCTTCTGGGATTCTACCAGGACTACTTCAAAGTTCAGTACTCCCTGCCCAAGCTAGGTAAGGCTGTTTCCTTATTTCCTTTGACGCTAACTGGTTCCTGTTCTTGGGATATGTCACTTCCTGTCAGTGTTAGAAAAACATCCCTCGTCCCCGGCTTGATCTTCAATCTCAAGATCCATGTATCTGTGATCCTCTCCAGAATGGAAGTAGTCATCACATACAGAGCATCAACTAGTTCCTGAACAGTGTCCTTCACATGCTGATATCCAAGAGAGGGAGTTACACAGTCACAAGATGGAGGAATAGAAAGCAGTATTCAATGTTTACTTCAGATTAGCTCCACGTCAGAAATGAGGGTACGGCGTGATTAGCTCTGGGAAATGAACCTCCGTTAGTTCCTGTCTTCCGATGTTAAACACCGGGGCTTGTGGGAGCTTCTTAGTTTGATGCAAAGGGATTCTGTAGGATGTGATGAGGAAAGTCAGCACCAATTGTGTCACTTCTCGCTGCTCTGCTTGGTCTCGCTTCTACTGAAACAACAAGACAGAAACAATATCCAAATATTGTATTTTCTTCAGCTTTTGAAATGGATTTGTATGGTAGTAACATCTGGTGTTGGTGCTTTTGAAGGGACTGAACTTAGTGTGGATTGAAAGCACTAAACGTTGTTGAGTTGGTTTGTTAGTTAAAAACAAGTATTCCGTTGAAAACTATTTTTCTTTTTGGGATTACAAAAGATTCTGATTTAAGATTCAAGGCTTTATTGTCATGTGCACATTATCTACAGTGTAGATATGTTAATGAAAAACAGAAGTCACAGGCTCCTCCAACATGAATATATATATATAGGACATACAACAGATAAAACCAATACACATAGTGCAAGAGAATGTTTTAAAATGTGCAAGTAAATACAAATAAAATAGAAATGGTGCAAGAAAAGTCTACATAAACGTAAATGGAATATGATTTATAGATAACTAAATTGTAAGAACAGATGAATGTTTATGGAGGCAAGTCTATATCTATCCAGTTAGTTGGTTGGTTGGTTAGTTGGTTAGTTGGTTGGTTGGTTGGTTGGTTGGTTGGTTGGTTGGTTGGTTGGTTAGTTGGTTGGTTAGTTGGTTAGTTGGTTAGTTGGTTAGTTGGTTGGTTGGTTGGTTGGTTAGTTGGTTGGTTGGTTGGTTGGTTGATTAGTTGGTTAGTTGGTTAGTTGGTTGGTTGGTTAGTTGGTTAGTTAGTTGGTTGGTTGTTTGTTTGTATCTGAAACAGCTTTAGTATTTTCCAAATAACAGTTTTTTCAGGTTTTCAATGGCATTTGAACAGCAGTAACAGCAAGAAGGTTAAAGAACGTAAACATTGGGGGTTCTACTGGACTTTGAGTCAGTGGAAGTCCAGAAGAACAGCATTGAAAGAAGTTTGAAAGATCTTTTAATTATATAATCACAGGAAGTAGTATCTGTTATTTGAATAACTGAAAGCATTGGGAACGACAACAATCGATAACATTACAGGTATTTCCGATCTCTCACATGTATATACTACAATAATTCTGTTTATCTTTAGCATTAATTGATATTGTATGCATATTGTAGTAGTTTCTAAGGTTGTTTCTGACGAGTTCAGTACCCGGAACTCCTGGCGCAATGAGACTCTCTTATTAAAAGTATTTTTGGGGACAAGTATTGAAAATCTGTTCCTGTATTGAGACTGGAGCCTCTGAGTTTCTAAAAAAAGTTGTGGAAAAGTACCTAAGGCAAAACAAAGAGCTATCTTTAACTTGTGTAGGACAGAAGCCTAACTTTGGGACGGTTGGAGGATCTTTTATCTGCTCCTAATAGGGTTTATTGTATTTTGTGCAACATTTGGACCATTTATCCTTCTCTTCTCCTAGTTCTCAAGCTGTTAAAGCTCTCAGCAGCAGTTGTGATTGGACGGTTTGTTGCATCCATGTTTTGCTGTTTACCCCCCGTCTTTGTCTCTCTCGGGTAATGAATCGTGTCAGAGCCGTTTGAATCTCCCCATCATCCTCCTTCTTCCTCCATAATTGTTTGTGTTTTACACTTCTGTCCTGCCAGAATCAATTAGTCGCTTCCCTTTTCCCTCTCCACGCCCAAAACAAGCTAATGTGATAACTGGGGCTCCATATTGAACATGTCAGACTCTTCCCCCCGTCAACACTCATCCATCACGTTACACATTCACTTTCACTCGAAGCTTCCTGACCTTTACTGGGATATTAGCTGCTTTAAAAGGCAGCTTCTCGGGCAGCTAAAGGTGGCGTGACGTCCTGAGGTCCAGAATAAGATCTCAGGGGAAAATACTGGATCTCTGAGATCTCAATTTATCAAGTAGCCAGACATTGTTGGGTTTTAACTCAATTAAAGTGAAGTTTGGACATCTTCCAAAGGTTTTTATTGGATTTATATGTCTCTTATAATAAGGAGTGATCTTTAAAATGGTCTGTAAATGTCTTGTCTTACTACATCATTGGAAGAAATACACACTCTCTAGAATAGGATAGAAAATACTACATAACACCCTTAGAAAAATAAGATACAAATCTAAAAAAACCTTTATAAATCCCCGGGGGAATTGGGACGTCCTAACATTTGCTCCATTTTCAGAATAAAAAAAATTGAAAAAATCAAATCAAATAAAAGTAATTCATTAAATTAAATAAATATGAAAATTAAAATGTAACATTTTGTATACAATTTAAATTAAATAAACATGGAGAAAATTAAGGTAATAAATCCAGGTACCTAGTTGATGCAATAAATTAATTGTCAATTTTTGGGTGAAGGTAATAATAATACATTTATTTTGGGGGGCGCCTTTCATAACACCCAAGGACACCTTACAGGGCATAGGGGCAATATAGGGAACAATTAAAACAGTGGATTTAGTGAAGTGAAGTATCAGCCGGGGTAAGACAAGACAAACAACAGGAAATGGACTACAAAAGGACACAAAAGGACACAGGGTACAGATTATAAAGAAAATGCCAGTTTGAACAGGTGGCTTTTGAGTTGGGTTTTGAATGTTGTTATGGAATCAGACTGTCGGATGTGTAGTGGCAGGGAGTTCCAGAGTCTGGGAGCCGAGCAGCTGAAAGCTCGAGCACCCATGGTGCTGAGGCGAGAGCTTGGGACGGTGAGAAGTCCTACGGACGAAGAGCGGAGGGTGCAGGAGGTGGTGTACTCCTGAAGGAGGTCAGTGATGTAGATGGGGGCAAGGTTATGGACAGCTTTATATGTGAGTGGAATGTTTTTGTAGTCAATACGGTAGCGTACAGGAAGCTAGTGTAGCTGAGTGAGAATGGGGGTGATGTGGTCGGATGAGTTGGTGCGGGTGATGATCCGGGCAGCAGAGTTCTGGATTATGTATGGTGCGAATGAGAGGGAGCCGTCCAGAATGACACAGAGGCTTTTCACTTGGGCAGCGAATGGTATGGGGAAGCCGTCGATGATGATGTTTGGTGCTGGGGTGTTATGTGAATTGGTGAGGGTGGATTTCGTCTTCCGGTCGGTTCAGGCTGAATTATCTCAAATAACTATTGGATGGATTTCCATTTATTCTGTTCATGATCACCAGGTAAATTACTTTAGAGATCCTCTGAGTCTCCATTAAGAGCTATCGGCAGGTTTGACCTTTTCTGTGAAACTTCTGAACTTCTACCAGTTGGTTTGTCAGTCATCATCGTCCGTGGATCATTTTCTCTCCAGCACCAGCTAATAGTTTGTGTTTTTATGTGAAAACCATTGGATTTAATGGCATGTAACTTGGTACAAACATTCATTATCCCCCCAGGAGGAATTTTAAATATAGATGACCTCTTTATCTTTCATTTGGCACCATTTTGAGGCAAGGCAATTTCATTTATATAGCACTTTTCAACACAAGGCAATTCAAAGTGCTTTACAACAATGAAAGACATTGAGAGCATTAAAACACATTAGAAACATTAAAAAGCAAAGATAATAAAACATGAATACATCAATAAAAGTTACAGTACAGTGTGAGATGTGAATAGTTCAATTAAAAGCAGCGGCAAAACAGAAAAGTCTTATAGAATAGAATGGGATGAACCCCTCTTTAATGGTCTCACATGCAGAGCACACACAGTGACATGGGTCCTCTGCTTTTAACCAAGCGGCAAACTCTGGGGAACAGCCGGGACGCCAATACGGAAGTGCCACACACTGCAGTTCATACATGGGCCGCTAGGGACTGGCTGCAGAAAGGAGCAATTTCCATAGACCCCCATGTTAAAATGCCCAACTTTGCAGCAGAAAAAAACATGTTTCTACCCATGGATGCAATAAATATGAATATCGATATAGTTAGATTCCACCTTCATGATTATGAATCTGTGAGTGAATTGTTTTCTAACACGACCCTTTTATTTATATTAGGTCTTAAAGTTGTTGCATAAATTAGGGCGTGGTCACTTTGATGGACATGTACATGCCTCACTGTCAGCTAACAGCAACTTGTCCACTCTGCTAGGCTACAACCATAGAGGCTACAACGTTAGTTAGTCATAGTACTGTACTTGACCCTTTAGCTTTAGCCGTGTTCGTGGTGATTGTGCCTTTTAGGGAATATTGTTACAAATACCAGACAATTAAAATGTCGTGCTGTGCGCTTGAATGTACTAACAGAAAATTCTAATATTATACATGTTAACCCCGTTCGCAGGTGTTTGTGTGCTTGGTAGCTTGTTACTTATTGGCCAGCTAAGGACGTAACCCTTTATACATACATACATTTTAGTTTTTGATTCAGCCTTGGTAAGACTTTTATAGTCTATGGCTATGACGCCCATAATGCTAAACGGGAGCAAATGTTAATAGGGGACCCAATTATCCCAGTGGTGGCCGCCGGAGCTAACGGAGCCGCAGGGGGCTAGCTCCAGCCGGCGTCCCGGAGCTAGCCCACTGTGGCTCCGTTAGCTCCGGGCGGTGGAGTCCGTCGTTATAACTGGAGATCAAGGAATGTAGCGAAATGCAGACTTGGTTCGCCTGCTGTAGTATTAGCTAAATAAAGTATGTTGAACAAGGCTTATTAAGCTCAACATCGCCACAATTGTTCTGCTATGTGTCGGTACTTCTTTTCTCAACGTGTGAATGACAAGCATTAAGAATAACAAAATATAGCTAATTCTCTTGCAGATTGTCTCATTTGATTATGAATGTAACGTTTATATAGGGGAACTACACTGTTAGCAGTAACTTGGTATGCATGTATTTCATGTTAGCTTAGCTTCTTAGCCTGAGCTAGCTCTGTTTACTTCCAGTTCGGAGGCCGCAGGGATTAGACTCTGACGTCGCTGTCAAGCCGTTAGTGCCCGACTCCGCCTACTAAGGGCTTCTCGGCAACTCTGCAGAATCCTATGGGTGACGTCACGGACACTACGTCCATCCTAGTACCAGGAGTCTAATACTCGGAGCAGTGGGCAGCTATTGTACAGCGCCCGGGGAGCAATGGGAGTGGGGGGGGGTGGGGGGTTGTCCGGTGCCTTGCTGAAGGGCACCACGTCAGGGCAGGAGGTGAACTGGGACCGCTCCAAGTAGCAGTCCACACTCCATATTTAGGTCTGGTCGGTGACTTGAACCGGCGACCCCTACTGACTGAGCCACTGCCGGACTTCAGCCTGGATTTAAAAGTAGTCGAGTTGCAGCGGACCTGCAGGTTTCTGGGAGTTTGTTCCAGATATTTGATAATATCTCTAACCAAATTCTCACATTCCTCTACCCCTAGTCTTCCTGTGAAATTATAGTTCTTTTGACACTTTTCTTATTTATTTGTATTTATTTATAGAAGGACCGTGCATACAAAACATTAATCTCAGCAAAGAGAAGAGATGCCAGATTATAGCTAATAGCTCATTTCCATCTGTGGTCCTCAGGCAGGTTCATAACAATCAATAAACAAATAATAACATTGCATGATCTCTATCAGTCAAACCATTTTAAAACCTGATTTAAGTACAGCTCAATAAATTAATAACTAACCTTTTTATATTCCTTTCATCCTTCTCTTTCATCCATTTGCATCCCCAGACAACACATGTTCCTGTTTTACTGTTACCGAACCCATCTTTGACTTTTAAACCACTTTTCTTTTCCATTCCCAGAATTAGGATATTTAAACCTTGAGCTCCATGTATATGCGTGAGTGTTGGGAAGACAATAGTTTGGACATATTGTCAGATAATAGTTTTTTATCAGTCTTATGCTGCGTTCACACCGGACGCGATGCGATGTTTTGGGGGCGGTGCGATTACATGTAAAGTCAATGCAGAGACGCGGACAGGCGCAAATTCGCTCCGACGGCGCGCATGAAGCGGTTGATGCGAATTCCGCGGCGCGATTGAAGGGGGCCGTGACAAACGCTCAAGTTACATTTTTTCAACTCGAGCGTCAAATTCGTGTGATGCAATCTCGTGGTAGCCAATCAGCGGTGAGGATCTCAACCTGCTGTCACTGACGTTCAACCAGAAAACATCAGCTCTTAGCCCTCAGAGCTCACAGCTCCTCATATCTGTTCAGAAACTAGACAAAAGTGAAACAAGTACAAACCACAGACTGCCTGTATCATGGAGAATACAGTCGCTGGTTTATTTATGTCTGTAGGCCGTTGTTGTGAGTGTGGATGGTCGGAGCATATATAACGTCAGAAAACACGCATTTTAAAAGGTGTTTCTCTGCCGTCTGTCTGCAGACTCGTCAAAGCATTAATTCATGGTTCTTACTAACCGGTATCAGTATGTTGTTACTTCGGCATCATTTTGAAACGTGTATTACAATTAAATCACGGTACAATATGTTCATTTTGTTGTCGTTGTAGCCCCCGAGCCAGCGCGTCTTGTTTGAATGATGTGAGTAAACACAGCTGACAGCATCGCGTCCGGTGTGAACGCACCATTAGAGTTCTTCAGACTGGTGTTTGTGGTCAGGATGCTTCATTATATGATGTAATGGCATGAAACTTGGTACAGACCTTCATTATCCCTCCAGGAGGAATTGTAATTATAGATGACCTCTTATCTTTCTTTTGGCACCATTTCGAGCTCCACTCGAACGGTGTTGGGAAGACACTACTTTGGCCAGATGATTGGTTTTTACCAGTCTAAGAGTTCTTGTTCAGGATGCTTCCCATCGAGGTAGAATTGGGTTTTCTGCACCGTGCCCTTCTGTAAACATGGCCCTCGCTGTTTTTTGGGCTCCTGCCAGACTCGTGATCGATGACGCACCGCCGTCCGTACGCTGCTCTAACTCATGGTGTCAACATCTGCCTGAGTCCTGGCTGCCAACTGTCCTCAAACTGAGCCAAGAGCATCAACAATCCCATCTGAAGCTCCACAAAGCAAACACTCTGCACTCGTTGGAGACATTCTTCCAATATCCCCCATTAGGGTTAAAGCTTTGCAGTTCAACCAGATCATGATGGGAACGCTTTTTTCCCTTTGGTTTGTTGAAGAGATGTCATGACCATTCGGACAATCGACAGACTGACCTGGTACATATGAGACTACAAAGACTTGTTTGTTTATTTATGGACATCACTGGTATGGAGAAGTCAAACTGTAAAATATAATTTCATCTAGAGCCAACATAGAGACAAATAACCCACCATTTCTTTTGGAATAAGGATCCTTGAATAATGATATAAAGCTTCAGATACTCTCAGTGACTTATTGTTTGGACTTCATTTCCCAGAATGCCTAGATTTTCGCACAGCCAAACAGAAGTCCACACACACACACACACACACACACACACACACACACACACACACACACACACACACACTCAAACTCAGATGATCTACAAAATAAAACAAATAGATAGTGGCAAACAGCTAACTCCCTCTCTGTCCTTTGATTTGATTTTCCATTTTCTATACCTTCAGTGTGTGTGTGTGCATTCTTCCATTATAACTCTGCTGTTCATATATCCACATAACCATAGTGTGTGTGTGTGTGTGTGTGTGTGTGTGTGTGTGTGTGTGTGTGTGTGTGTGTGTGTGTGTGTGTGTGTGTGTGTGTGTGTGTGTGTGTGTGTGTGTGTGTGTGTGTGTGTGTGTGTGTGTGTGGTCCCAGGGCCTCGGGGCTCCATCTGTTGTCGTGCAGGGCATGGAGCTCCCGGGAGAGAAATGATGAGCAGAGTTGTAGATTTAAAGCGACAGAGAGGACGAGAGAGTCTGTCGGACCGATGAAGAAACTCAGATCAGAACCAGAACAATAGAAACCAGGACGCACTTCTGTCCGTCAGGGTTTATACAATAATGAACCTCTGCATCAATAGTGTAAGAAATATTCAGATCCTTCAGTAGTATTAATATCACACTGTAAAGATATTCTGTGACAGGTCAAAGTCCAGTATTGAGTTTTAGACGTGAAAGTATCCAATTTATAAACAATCAAATAAATGAAAAATATTTTAAAATGTAGATACAAATGAAACATAGCACGTTAAAGTAAAATATAATACAAACATTTATACAACATAACAAGTAACATCTCCAATAGGGTTAGAATACAATAAATGAAATAGAGCTTTTTATATAAAAATAATACACTGAAGTAAAATATACAAAAAGAGATAAAGTCAAACATGTAGTAAAAATATTAATGTTAACAGAAGAAGTTAAAGAAATGTCAAAAACAAATCTAATACAAATATTGACATAAAAATATATTCAAAACAAGATAAAATGAAGTAAAATACAGAAACAATTTAAAATGTCTAATAAAATATAAATAAAATAAGAAATAATGTAAATATAGGAAGTAAAATGTCCAATAAAGGATTGAATACAACTCTCGGTCTCAGAGGACGTTCCAAACACTTCCTGCTTCATTATTTTCCTTTTAACTGCAAACACAGATTCCTGCAGATGCTCGGGAGTTCTCTCTCGCTCCTTTAATATTACACGGTGGAGAGGAGATGTGTAATAAAGCACTGATGATGAAGAAGATGAAGAAGGTTTATCTGAGCAGAGTCTTCAGTCTCAGTTGATCCACCGTAATATCTGAGAGCAACACGCCAAGCGGACTAATGTGTTCTGTTCACTTCTAGCTCCATCTGGGTCCACTGAGACACACACACACACACACACACACACACACACACACACACACACACACACACACACACACACACACACACACACACACACACACACACACACACACACACACACACACACACGCACCTTCATTCCTCCACTTGTTTCTGCTTCTTCTTTCTTTCATTCCTCTGTGTGTCTCTAATGCCTCGGGGTCGCACACATCAACAGATGGACTAAACCGACACACACACACACACACACACACACACACACACACACACACACACACACACCACACACACACACACACACACACACACACACACACACACACACACACACACACACACACACACACACACTCTGAGCTTCAGGCCAGTCAGCTGTCTCCCTGCTGCTTCCTCTCTGAATCTGAAGTCTCTTCGCTTCATTCTGAGCTGTTTGATATGATTTAATATCACTATTAGATAAAGTGAGGAAGACAATGTTTTTTAGAGCGCGGCGACTTCTAGAAGTTTCCTCACGGACAAAAGAGGCGGCAATAACACGAGAAATGTCAAATATTGAATATTTTTAAAGCTGCGTTTATTAATATTTTGGAGAAACAATGGACCAAATGTATTGTTTTTGGTAAAACACGAATCCACAAAAACATTAAAGGCAAATTGAGTGCTTAGTTAGGGAGAAGATTGCTTTTTACAGTACATGCGTACCATTTTGTGCTGACTGGACGACATATCGTGGAGTAACTGAAGATGTAAATCTGAAGCTAGGCTGTATTTTCGGGAAATGCGAATAATTAATAATGGACAGAAAATCTAAAATATTTGCTATTAATGCAAAAAGTTTTGATTTAATATTTAGACAGAATATAGGCAATGCACAACCGGGAGAAATTAATTCGTTGCTATGAAAATCTTTCCCATAAATCCAATGAGACATGAATGCAGCATTTACTTTTGGTCCTAAAGTAAAGAATCTTAATACTTCTTCTTCTACAGCTTAACTGCAATTTCAACCAAGATACAATACTATATATATATATATATATATATATACAGAGGTGGGAAGTAGTGGAGTACAAATACTTCGTTAGTCGTTACTGTACTTAAGTACAGGTTTCTGGTATCAGTACTTTACTCCACTACTTATTTTTCTGACTACTTTTTACTTTCTACTTCTTACATGTTGAACCCAAATACCTGTACTTTCTACTTCTCACATGTTGAACCCAAATACCTGTACTTTCTACTTCTTACATGTTGAACACAAATACCTGTACTTTCTACTTCTTACATGTTGAACACAAATACCTGTACTTTCTGCTTCTTACATGTTGAACACAAATACCTGTACTTTCTACTTCTTACATGTTGAACCCAAATACCTGTACTTTCTACTTCTTACATGTTGAACCCAAATACCTGTACTTTCTACTTCTTACATGTTGAACCCAAATACCTGTACTTTCTACTTCTTAGATGTTGAACTCAAATACCTGTACTTTCTACTTCTTACATGTTGAACCCAAATACCTGTACTTTCTACTTCTTACATGTTGAACACAAATACCTGTACTTTCTACTTCTTACATGTTGAACCCAAATACCTGTACTTTCTACTTCTTACATGTTGAACCCAAATACCTGTACTTTCTACTTCTTAGATGTTGAACTCAAATACCTGTACTTTCTACTTCTTACATGTTGAACCCAAATACCTGTACTTTCTACTTCTTACATGTTGAACTCAAATACCTGTACTTTCTACTTCTTAGATGTTGAACCCAAATACCTGTACTTTCTACTTCTTACATGTTGAACACAAATACCTGTACTTTCTACTTCTCACATGTTGAACCCAAATACCTGTACTTTCTACTTCTCACATGTTGAACCCAAATACCTGTACTTTCTACTTCTCACATGTTGAACCCAAATACCTGTACTTTCTACTTCTTACATGTTGAACCCAAATACCTGAACTTTCTACTTCTTACATGTTGAACCCAAATACCTGTACTTTCTACTTCTTACATGTTGAACTCAAATACCTGTACTTTCTACTTCTTACATGTTGAACCCAAATACCTGTACTTTCTACTTCTCACATGTTGAACCCAAATACCTGTACTTTCTACTTCTTACATGTTGAACTCAAATACCTGTACTTTCTACTTCTTACATGTTGAACACAAATACCTGTACTTTCTACTTCTTACATGTTGAACACAAATACTAATAATACATATGTGTACTTTTGCCATCTCTTTATATATATGTCTTTTAGCAACGAATGATTCGTTGATATTAAATACAGCTCCCCCCCTCCCCCCCTCTCTTCGCCTCGCAGTGGCAGTTTAATCACATCATCAACAACGATCGGTTTCTTTGTTTCCGTTGAAGAGTGGCGATCAGCTTGTTAACCCTGAACCTTTCCTCTCGGAGAAATCAATTCAGAATCTTTCCTCCTGAGATCTCATCTGTGCCCGTCGTCCTGCAGCTCTCGGGAATAATAATCTCTCTAAACCCCGGTAAGGCTTCGGCTCGCTGCTGCAGATCAATTCTCCACCTCTGGCTGTTCCCCAAACTGCTCTGAAACGGAGACACTGTCCTAAAGAGACCCGGCGCTCATCCATCTGCCCTCTGAACCACACAACCTCCTCCAAATTACCTCTCAGCGCCGAGGTCGGACAAACAAATTGTCGCTAAAAGACTTTGGAAGTAGATAACGGCGATAACATCTTCATTTGTTCTCAGAGTGCTTTGTGCCGGCAGCAGGAAACAGAGACGATGTCCCGCGCCTCTAAAGGACAGCAGAGAGCAGAGGAAAGTTGTTTTTTTATACAAGTTAACTTCAATATATCTCCTTGTTTACGAGACAAGTTTAGTCGATGCATTTTAGTTTAGTAAAACCAGAGATTACAGCTGTGTGATCGAAGTATTCCAGGACGCACTTCGGTCTGTGAGGTCTGCATCAATAGTGGAAGAAATATTCAGATCCTCCAGTTGTTAATATTACACTAAGATATTCTGTGACAGGTTAGAGTCCAGTTTTGAGTATTAGACGTGAAGGTATATAAAAAAACAATAAATGAAAAATATAGACAAAAATCTAAAGTTAAAGTGGGAATCTCCAAATTGATACAGAGTAAAATGAATAAAATATGTATTCAAACATAGCAAGTGAAATGTCCAATCGGGTTAGAATACAATAAAAAAATGTTTAATACAAATATTAATGTTAACAAAAGAAGTTAAAGGTGACCTATCTGGCTATATTTGAAAAATATATTGTAGGGCCATACCTATATAAAGTATATAAATATAGTTTTTTTTTCAAAATACCAAAAAGATCCTGCATTTTAGCCATGCCTCATTTCGCTCTTTCCAGCGCTGTTTTTGCAGGGGGCTGATTCTGTGAGCTGCAGCGGACCACGCCCCCCTGCAGCTGACCACGCCCCCTGCAGCTGACCACGCCCCCTGTAGGAGAGGGGAGCGTGCTCTGAGATCAGCTGCTGGGCTGTCAGAAGAGGGGGAGAAAAAGAGATCTCCGTCCTCCGTGTTTTATTCTTATATGATTATATAGAGTCGTTATTAATTTGTTTTAAAGCTCAATAAATAACAAAGAAGACCTCTGACCGGCACTTTTCTAATTTTGTACGGAAGATTTAAAATGTAAGGACATGTTGACCGGCGAAAACAAATCGAACTGAAACTCTGCCGCACGGTCCCCTCGTCCCTTGGAAGAGGCGGAGAGGTGGGTGTTTGTCATCTGCTGGTGGACTACCGGAGAGGATTACAGCGAGGTAGGGATTGCAATGAATTACAGCAGCAGGAGCAAACGCTCACCTCGGGGAGGGAGAATAAACAGAAGGGCAACCATGGCAACCATGCGCGGGAAGTCTTCTTCGCTGCTTTTGTGGCAGACTACAGCGCCACTTACAGGCCTGGCATATGTACTACAGCGTCTCCAGCGCTTTCGAGCAGCAATGGCCGGCCGTGGCCCAACCTCTCATTCCCCTGATAGGTGGAGAATTGACCAATAGCCGTAGCGCCACTTTACTGACGTCAGGACAGTGTTCAAATCTGGATCAGTCTGTATCAGATCCGTTGCAGCCCCTTTTTTAGAGATTTGGGTACGGAGGAAAAGAGAGAGGGTTGTGTTTTCTGACACTTGGTGAGTTCCCTGGAACACCGGGGACACATGTTCATGTATACAAGACGTACAAGAGTGCATTTTGCATGATAGGTCCCCTTTAAAATGTCCCAAAAAATGTATAATAATATGACAGATTCCAGCTGTTTGATTGAAGTATTCCACTTGTTTCCAGTGCAAAGTGATGGTTGAACTGGAACGTGGTCATCAGTGATGGAGAGTTTATCAGATGTTTATATTTGATGTAGTTAAGATAAAGGTTTTGAAGCGATGTGTGCCTCACCAGTGCCCTGTACTACGAACCGGATTTTCACTTAGCGGCTAACTTCAGGGAAAACTCTGGGTTTCCGGTCCTACGACGCTGGTCCTCTTCTTACCGGGGTAGATCTCCATGGTAACTGATGCTGAGCGGCTAACCTGCTCCGGAGCAGGTTAGGTTGCAGGCTAAGAGATCAACTCAGTGAAAGCACCGCCTGCTGACCAATCAGAGCTCAGTGTGCGGAGTTTAAAGCTATCAAGTCATATTACAGGAGAAAGGAACGGTTGTCAGTACGCTTGTCCATGTTTGTGATTGGTGAAACGTTGCTAGCCCCGCCCCTTTCATGTGAACGCGCACTCAGCCGGACAGAGAAACCCTGGCTTGAGTTACCGAGTTGATAACCAGCATCGCAGGACCGCTTAGCGAGAGCGCGTCTGTTAAGCCGGGTAACTCAAACATATCCAGGGTCTGTTGAACTGGATTCGTAGTGCAGGCCTCAGGTGTTAGAGAGATGGTTTTGTCTGTTAGTCAGAAGGATAACGGTTAAACTACTTGGAAGGGAGGAGCGTTGGCCGAGGAAGTGGATCCCAATCTCTGGGTGCATACACGAGGATTGTACATATGGAAACAGCCTTGGCAGCAGACTGCAATCTCCAAGTGCCTTTCTAGTCTCTTTATAAGAATATATGTCTTTTCTTTAAGAGAGGATAATGCACATTAATAACTTGAGTCCATCATCTCATCTTCAGCTTGACGGCATCTGAAGAAAATGATGTTTGTCGGCTCTGAAACCAAAGAAACTCAAGACTGAAGACATGCGTGATCTCCATCTTCCATTAGTGTCACTTCATCATGAGAACAGAGCTCATTATGCAACACACACACACACACACACACACACACACACACACACACACACACACACACACAACACACACACACACACACACACACACACACACACACACACACACACACACACACACACACACACACACACACACACACACACTCGCTGTTTCTTTAAAAGCACCAATTAGAGACATGTAATCACTGCAGTGTCTGCAGGAGTTACCCTCACAGTTAAAGTGATTCACGGTTAACCAAAAGCCTCAGAGCTGAAATGTCGGCATGTTTGACCAGCTGGAGGCGAGAGGACGCTTTAGATTAGAAAGACACAATTGCAATTATTTAAAATACAACAATATGGCTTCAAAAGACTCTGAATGTTGGAGACATCCTCTCTTTTTGAAGGTTTTGTTTTTAAATTTGGATTGAGCTTGGTTTCCAATTCCTCCCTGATTGCAGTCTTCATGCTAAGCTAGGCTAACCGTGTCATAGACCAATCACTGAACTAAAAGGACCAATTAAACTGATGTCCTTTCAGCTCAATCTTTCAAAACATGTAATATTCTCCTACAGTTTGATTGGCTACATCGTCCAAAAACCAAAAAGTGTTTTGCAATCCTTACAGACCCCAAGTTATACAAAAAGATCAACGCATGAGACTCAATAAGGTATAATAACACACTTTACTGTACTGCCAATACTTACACTAATGACCTTTTAATTGAGGTTCTGAATGCAGGACTGACTTCTCCCAGTGTTGTAACTGAAGTTAAGGATCTTTAACCACTGGTGTTAACGGCGCAGAAAATGAGAACAAAATGTCTACACGGTGCGTCCTGATTGGCCGTGTGGTGGTTGTCCCAAAGGATTATCCAGTAGTAGCAAGTGGAACCCATTAATAGTGTTTTCACGGCACCACGAAACCCCCATTGATCTCTGTTCAAGCCTTATTATCTATTCTTCTCTGTGGCAGCCCCGAAGCTCTGGAACTCCCTCCCCCAATACCTCCGTGAGTCTGAGTCCCTCACCCTGTTCCAGTCCCGCCTCAAAACCCACCTCTTCAACTCTGTATCCATAAGCCCCCCCCCCCTCTCAACCAACTTCCTCCTGACTGCTTTTCTGATTGTTTCTTTTTGGCTTTGTTTTTGTTTTGTTTGTCTCCCCTCCCTCCCAAATGTGAAGCGTCTTTGTGTTCAAGAAAAGCGCTATAGAAAATAAATGTATTATTATTATTAAATGCAACAATGGGTCTAAAAAATACCTCCCAGACAACATGTGGACGTTATGGTTGGTTTGCCCGGAGACAGTTGAGGACAGAGCTCATCAACAACCGTGTTGGTATTTTTAACGATTCGAGGTATTTTTTTCTCTTTGGTGGATTTGTTCTTTCAACACAAGGCAATTCAAGGTGCTTTACACAAATGAAAGGCATTCAGACAAAGGCATTTAAAAACAGTAAAAGATAATAAAATAAACATTCAAATAAAAAATACATGTGGTAATTTTTAGTAATTTTTTGTAATTTTTTGTAATATTTAGTAATTTTTAGTAATTTTTTGTAATTTTTAGTAATTTTTAGTAATTTTTTGTAATTTTTTGTAATTTTTAGTAATTTTTAGTAATTTTTAGTAATTTTTAGTAATTTTTGTAATTTTTAGTAATATTTAGTAATTTTTAGTAATCTTTAGTAATTTTTTGTAATTTTTTGTAATTTTTAGTAATTTTTAGTAATTTTTTGTAATATTTAGTAATTTTTAGTAATTTTTTGTAATTTTTAGTAATTTTGATTGTATTTTGTAATTTTAGTAATTTTTTGTAATATTTTGTAATTTTTAGTAATTTTTAGTAATTTTGATTGTATTTTGTCTATTTATTTTTGTAATGTTGCGTCTTTTTGATTATCGTATCTCTTTTTGGTCTCGTTTTGGTCAGTTTGTCTGATCTGTTTTCGTTAGTTTTACCTTTCTTTTGATTATACTCTGTATGTTATGGTTGGTTGTTGTGTCCCTTTGTGGCGGTTAAAGTTGTCCCAAAGGATCAGTAGTAGCAAGTGGAACCCATTAATGGTGTTTTCACGGCACCACGAAACCCCCCCTAGACCTCTGTTCCAGCCTTATTATCTATATTATCTATTAAATGCAACAATGGGTCTAAAAAACACCACCCAGACTGAAATGCATCTCCAGGGAATGTGTGGTCTACCAGTTGCCTGAATGCAGGTTTAAGATTAGATAACTTTATTGTCATTACATAATGCAAGCAGAGTGTTACGACTGGAGCACACAAAAACTGGGGTTACGTACTGTAACCCAGCTTCTATGAGTATAGGCGCAGCCCTCTAAGGCTATCGCTATTGGGTAATCCCGCTGCACACGTACGAAGCCTTATACAAAATAGAACTGATAGGACCCAAATGCACGACTCCAGACAAAAGATGATTTCCAAAAAGGTTTTTACTGTGCTGATCAGAAAGGTAATCCATTCTCAAGGTTCAAAAACAATCTGGCACTGAGCACAGGGAGC
>NW_022990408.1:0-37362 GCF_902827175.1 Gymnodraco acuticeps
CAATGCGCCTTTTTTTCAAATGATCCGGTGCTCTTTTTTGGCGGAGGGTGCGCATGCGCACCTGCGCACCAGTTATGTGCAGCCCTGGTTATACACAGTCCTTGGTGTGTTTCATGAATTCATCTACTGTACATAGTTATTACGGGAAAAATCTTTAGGTTTATTTAGCTATATATCATATATATTGTTTTATGTTAACACTCAAAGTAACATTAAACCCAAAGTACCGTTGAGGCTTTTATGAATGCCATCTATTCTGCAGTTAAGATATTTCAGTCCTGAGAGAAAGTGGTGGTTGGTTTTCTAGACCAGTGACTCTCAAATGGGGGTACGCGGACCCCTGTTGGTACGTTGTGGTACTGCAGGGGGTACGTGAGATTTATATTAAAAAAAAAAAAAAAAAAAAGGTTAATTAAAAAAATAATCTTAGTAAAATATGTTAAATAGAAAACACAATTGTATATAAAACATTCCTAGAACCACCAAGGGGGTCCTCATATAAACATGTCAAATGTTTTTCACAATAACATATTACTTAAATTGAAAAACTCCTTGGAAAAATCTGTTTTATAAAAGTGTTATGTTATTTTTTTTCATGCATAAAATGAAAATATGCTTAGTTTGTTGTAATGCATACCACGAAGGAGTTAATACATCACACACTGAGGGAACATCACTATATTGTAATTGTTTTTAGGCTTTTTTGATCAAAATGTTCGGGATCGGTCAGGGGGTACTTGGCTGAGAAAATGTTTCAAAGGTGGTACATTACTGAAAAAAGTTTGAGAAGCACTGTTCTAGACCAACAATGCCATTGAGCCAGGCTGCTAGCGTGGCCAAATAATATATCCGTCAATGAAACAAAAAAATGCACTCTTTGTAACTGCCCTTGGGAACGACCAAAAAACAATGTCATCTGTTTAATGATGTGTTGAAGCTTGCCATTTGTCTATAATAACATCACCTGTCCAAGCAGACAGGAGTCATAATTACTCTGGCTGCTATGGGTCTTTGTCATTTGACAGTAAACATGTCATTTTGGGGCACTTGCTGCAACTTTTCTGTCATTCTTCTTTAGAGGGAAAGTCAGCAAGACCCCAAACATTAGATCTATAAATAATGCACAATACATATTTATTCTGCCCTTTTTTTAATTTAAAAATATTGACAGCCAGGAGAAGCTTAGCTGAAGGTGTTGACAGCATATGCAAGGCAGGGGAATGCAGGGATTGATTACACCTGCATTTCTTTTGCAGGCATTCCAGGCAGAAAAGTAGAGAATGAGCCTCCAAAAAAACAAACATATTACTGTTGTATAAATTATATTCTGTCAATGTCTTTCATTGTAACTTTGGCTCTGTTTGCTGTGTATAAGGTAACTGTCTTGACTATAGATTAAAGATGCCTTAAGTCCTGTTTTTCATTATAATAATTATTTCTGTTAAGGAGTTATTGATTTAGCTTGTAGCTGTCAGATCTAAAGAACATGGGTGTCCTTTAACTCTTAGTTAGCGTTGCAATAACTGCCAGGTGCTCCAGGTGCCAACATGAACAAATAATTAATAATGTTTTTATTTTTTCTTCTGTTCCTCATCCTTCCCTTTTGTCTTTTCTTCTGTTCTTCCAGTGGTCGTGTTGTATTTGCAGGCTGTTGGAACCAAAGAATGGAGGGAGGTGAGTTAAGCAGACTTTTTTCTCTAAAATGTCGCATTTCTGTGTCTGCCTGTCTGCCGGTTTCTCTTTTGGGTATTATTAATTTCAAAAGTTTTCCCTGATGCTAGTGAGTTTCAGTCATGGCTGAGATGAGGAGGTTATTAAGTTGAATTCCAGAGGCAACTCACTGCTAACTCAGGGAACATTGTTGAAGAAAATTGAAAGTCTCAACCTCTCCACTTGCCCAGAGAAGTGTAACCAATGTCTGAAATGGACTCAGGAAAAAAGCTTCATATACCTGACCCAAACTGATGAATTCAAAGATTAAGGAATAAATAAATAAATGAAACGGATCTCATTATTAAGGTTTCGTGACTCAGGTCTGGGGGAAGTAGAAGGGAGATTCCTTTTCGGTCTCATCAAATATGCGCCCTCTGCTCCTCGAGACTTCCTCCTCGAGACTTCCTCTGTCACTCTTTTTTAAGGCTTGGACTTATGGGACTTTCTATTCCTATCTCCCTTTTTTTCCTTTTTCTTCCCGTCTCCTTGACACACAGACATATTTGCATCTCTTAGCCCCACGTTTGCTTGTCATCTCTTGTCCCTATTTCCCCTCTTATTATTTGGCCATGACATTCTATCTTTAGTCGGTGTATTTACCCATTTGCGAATTCAAAGTCAACATTGATGTGTCAGTGGCGGCTTTGCCACGGCTGATCCCCTCACTTCAAGATACCCCACACCTATTTTATTCAATGCGGCAGGGCTTAATTAAAATCGCTGCATGAACTGAACTGCAATCAGCTGAGTAAACATCTCGCTGTCAGGCACACCGGGAGCCTGTAATTATGCTTAAATGGAAACCTAACAAATCCTTGTTTTTTGACATATGTTTTGCATTATTGGCAATACTCCATATATAATATGTGGGTTTTAAATGTATCCTTTTGAATGAAAAATCATTTGAACTTCCGAATTAACCTAGTGAAAAACACCTATGCCAATAGCATTTGTTTATCAATTGCTATTATCCTGAAGGTGTAACATGATGTAGCAACCATTCAAACCCTTCTCTTTTCAAGGTTTCTTGTTGGGTTTCCATTGTTGCCGTTTGCTGTTACTGCTGCTGCGTGAGTCTGTTGCACTACATCGTTTTATCACAAGAAGTTCCATTCGTCTGAGCCAATGGATTTGATCTTCACTTACAGGCTCCCACAAATCTGGGCCCATGTAGTACTACACACATCACTGTCTGTGTGATTTCATGCTGCAAAACTAGAGTAAAGGCCTGGTCACACTATCTTAGAAACGATATTGTTAAATGTATTTATTTCATTGGGATTGGTGTAATTAAATAAGCTTAACTCTGGCAACTTTGACAGATAAAATTACAGAAGAACATTTGGGAAGCTATATAGCTTATTAGCGTGAATGCCACATTTCATCTCATTTTAACCTCCTCTGTCAGAGTATAAAGGGCTCCAATTTTTTTTAATAACTTCTGAGACAGAAGTCAATGCTACATTAAACATTTTTTGCTATTGCACAAGGATGATATTTAGCTGTGGCACTTTGTTGTGACCCGAGGCCTGTACGACGAAGCCGGATTTTCGCTTAGCGAGCTAACTTCAGGGAAAACTCTGGGTTTCCGGTCCTACGAAGCTGGTTCTCTTTTTAGCGGGCTAGATCTCCATGGTAACTTATGCTGAGCGGCTAACCTGCTCCGGAGCAGGTTAGGTTGCAGGCTAAGAGATCAACTCAGTGAAAGCACCGCCTGCTGACCAATCAGAGCTCAGTGTGCGGAGTTTAAAGTGATCAAGTCATATTACAGGAGAAAGGAAATACAGAAAAACTGCCGTTGCAGGAAAGACGGCCGGCAAAAATCTGACAGTGTGAACGTGAAAATGAATAGAATATCACCTCCCATCTTCAGAGCAATCTGACTATTATAACATTAGCGTTAAGAAAGCTTACTTAAATATCTGCCACAACATAAGTAACCGGATCAAAGTAACATTACGTACAGTCCGTGGCACTGTGAGTGCAGACGTCGATGTGTCCCATTATCATTCATATCACATCATAATGTATCATATATTTCCTTATCTGAGTCAGCTGAGCCGTATCTGGCCGTGCAACACTCACAGTGTCACATAGGCTACTGTATGCAGAAGTATTATTTTAAGCACACCTTAAGTTGACGAAACACTCGAGTCAAATGTAATTAAAGTCAGATCGTGTCTTAGACGGGGCAGTGATATCATAAACCTGTTAATGTATGCATTCAAACACTTTTTCTTTTACCAGCTGTATTCACCTTGCAGGTGCAGACTATAGCTTGTATTCAGGATAAAGTGTTTAAGTCATGGATGTTTAAAGTTTAACGTCTTCATATTTGTCTAATATTATAGTTTACTTTTCATTCAGGAAATATGACGTACTGCGCTGTCAGTGCGCTTCTCCATGTTTGTGATTGGTGGAATGCTCCAAATACCACCCCTTTCATGTGAACGCGCACCTAACTAGATAGGACACGGCTGGCTTGAGCGATCCACTTGATAACCCGCGTCGTAGGACCGCTTAGCGAGAGCGCGTATGTTTTGGATTAGGCCAACCGGCTAACTCACACATATCCAGGTTATGTTGAGCCGGCTTCGTCGTACAGGCCTCAGGTCAGATTATTTCAAGGTGATCTTTTTTTTATCTAAAGGAAAACACATTTCTCAATTAACTTGATGCCATGAAACCAAAAATGTTCTTGAAGAGTTTTGTTATTTCCAATTCGGTGGGGCTACATATTAAAAAGTGGATGTCTATATACTCTATTAATGTCACGCACCTTTTGATATTTTCTGAGCTTGAATTCAACCTAATGCAGGTTAGGTTTTTGTGTTGAGTCTTCTATACCAAGGTCATGATGCAGAAAACAAACAAAGTGCCAAGCTCAGCATAAAGCCCACTTAATTTTCCCCAAACACAATGTATGCACATCTTTGACAAGTCACTGCAAAACAACTGTGCATGAACACACATGGGAACAATGTTTAACCCAAATCTTCCTTTTGTGCACTGCTGTTGTTATTATGCAACTGAATGTTTGTTCTCTGTTTACTAAGCAACTCAAACGTGTAGGATACAGCTAGGTGAAATGAATACCCTACATTATATTAGTGTCAGAACCATTTGTTAGTCCTTACACATAGCCTAATTAAAACCAACAATGAGGAATGAGTCACAGGCTGAAGATAATTGATATGTTTTGTTCTCCATCACACAATCCATCAGAAACGACCCACCTGGAGAATGTAAGATGTTTTTATGTGTCGTAAAAACAGCAGTCGCTAACAAGTGACTAAATTAGACTACTAAACGTCATCAATCTGACACGAGTCCGCCATTAGCTAAGCAATGTGAGCAGCCATGCCACCGTGATGTAGTTTGTTTAAAGCCTGACGCTACTTCTGGTGATTGATTTTACATTTTAAAAATGAAAAAGTGCTGTTAATATGTGGCGATTATCCTGCTGAACAAAACATGGACGTATCATAAATGTGTGTTTAGCTCATTTTCTGCAATATACCGAATTCAATGCTAACTTCTGTGTGGCCTACAAAAATATGTCACTACGATATTGTATTTCCAACTAAACAGATTAATCTAGGACAGCAAAAACCAACTTCCCTGCCAATTCCCTAACCTTGACACATGCCCAATGCTCCTACTAACCAATCACCCCTGTGTGAGATTATAAACCAAAGGCCTTCAACCCAAAAATAGAAACACAACAAGGAACTATCAGGGGAGCTTCCTTTTGGGTCGATGCGTTAGGTAGGGTCTGTGGTCCACTAAACTCCCCTGCATGGCCTTGGTAATGGGTATGTTGGGGACGCAGTTGATAGCATGGATTATGTGCGCTGAACACTAAAGACACGAATCGAGTTACTGAGGCAGTGCCGAGATCAATAGCTCATTACATGGGTCTGTCGGGCCGGGGAGGGTAGGCGAGTCTGGCGTCCACCGGGGGGATTACCTGTGTGATTGTAAGGGAGATGGAGAGACGGCCTGGCCCAGGAGGGAGGCTGGACCTTGGTCAAATGTAGCTCGAATTTAGCTGTCTGATTTCTCCAGGGACACACAATTTAGCACATAGTACAATGAATCTCAGTGTGATACAGTGTTTCCCAAAGAGATTTGTATTTTTGGATTCCAATCCTGTGTGAAATATTACAATGGTAATGTTGAATCTCATGAATTTTTATTCACTTCTTTCTCTGGTGGTTTTCACTTGATGTGGACTTGATAGCATTGGTTGAGTCGAGACTGCTGCCATTAACACCAATTATCACTTTCTTTCTATTTGTTCTAGTTTGGCAGGACAGAGGTAATCGATAATACTCGGAATCCAGATTTCGTCAGGAAGTTCGTCCTGGATTTCTTTTTTGAAGAGAAACAAAATCTAAGGTTTGATGTGTAAGTAATCTGACAGCATTTCATTCACTTTTTCTGAATAAATCTGAATTCATTTCTTTCTAAACTTGGGTTCTACTTCAGTATGGGTTCACAGCAACAAACCAAAAATAGCAATGCCTTTGATCACATTGGAATACATTCTCTCTCTCCAGGTCTTCAGTCTAATGAAAAGCTCATTTTGGGATAAATGAACAGGCTAATGGGGCTAAGATTAAATCTTGGGGGTCCAATCAGGGAAGGAGATTTAAATAAAAAAAGGTTTCTTGCGAAGGTTGCTTGATAGCCTCGCTGATTAAATTAATGTCTATATACACACTTGGCTATTCTGTTCATTTCACCTACCTGTTATCCTTAATCGATAACAGGGAAATATCACTTAGATGCCTCTATGGCTTCAACCAAGGCACAGGAAAGTGATTTTATGTCTCAGCTGTGTCTGTAGGGCTGGAGCTGATATACAGTTTGAACATAAAACTGGAACAGGAACATTGTTTGTGATGATTCTATTGTGTTGGTGTTGTTCATAATTCATACCTCTGAGCATTCCTTATGCTTTGAAAAGTATTCCCTATTTTCAATCTCCAAATAAACCCTGCGAATCAACCCAGATACAACAATATAATTTGAAAATAGCAACACTCTCAGATATTCTTTATTATTGGCATTATTTTAGGTCAGTCAGATTTAAAAATATATATATATGGGAACAAGTTGTGCTAAATGATAAACTGTGCTAGACAAGTAACTTGGAATATGTTAAGCATATTCCTCAATAGGTCAAAACATTGTTGCCTGCTTTTTCTGCAAGAATTATACAACTCTTCTTGGTGTAATAATTAAGCTAGAACTGGGAGATCATTAGCTTAGCATGTAGATAGCATATCTAACATGTGTCTTGCAAATGTTTTAAACTAGGCTAAATTCTTGTTACATTACTTTCCGTTGGTCAACACAGTTTTGGCAAACTTAACCTCCAACAAACTTCAAACCAGCCTGTCTTTTCTGTTTGTGTAGAAATAAACATAAGAGTATCTTAACAAACAGACAAGCTAGCTTAGCCTTTTGTGGTACAGTGCTGAATAGGGTAGGGTGACCAGACGTCCCCGTTTTCCTTTGGCCTGTCCCCGGTTGAAACTGTCCCCGGAAATGTCCCCGTTTTTTAATATACGTTAAAAACACATAGCAAGGTTGAAATAAAACGTTTCATGTCAGGAAACACTGGGTAAACAGACTGTGGTCGAGCCAGCCCCCACTTCGGAAAACACAGTCAAAAGCACGTTGTATTGCGGTGCGCGAATATCCTATGCATTGCGGTAGAGGCCTGTAGAAACTGCCTTCAAAATAAAAGCGTTTACTCTGTCAATAACAAATATACCTAAAAAACACACCAAACATATTCATATATACTGGAGCTTAAATTAAGAAATATGTACTATATAATGTGATCAATAATAATTTAAAATAAACTACATATAACTACCACATTATAACTGAGTGAATGTAAAATGTAAGGATACAGTTATGAAGACATATCTGACATTTCCACTGGGTGACTAATTTCAATTGATGTTGACACCATCTCACAACACTCCTAAAATAACATTACTTTCTGAAGCACAATTTAAAATGTGTGCTGTTTAAAATCTCAAATTAGATCTATTGTCCATCTATATTTTGATTATTATTTAATGGAAACCGTCCATAATCAAAGAGTCATTCAAAGTCAATCACTTCAGGGTGATAGCAGGAGACCCCATCTAGTCAATCAGAGAAAATCAGGACAATCTGATGTAGAATTTCAAAATAAAATCCTTTTGAAATCTCATATGGGCTATCGTCCTTCTGTTTTTATACAAGAATAAATAAAAAACTGTGAAATTATCAAATACTTATTTCACTTCAGGGTGATAGCAGGTGACCCCATCTAGTCAATCAGAGAGAATCAGGACAATCTGATGTACAGTTTCAAAATAAAATACCTTTGTAGTCTCATATATGAGCTATCATCCCTCTATTTTTAGATAAGAATGAAACTATAGGTTACTTGCGTAACCCCAGTTCTCAGAGTAACATGAAGTGAGATGTCTCACTATGGGATGCGCCTCATCGCGGAGCAAACAGAAGCATCAATCTCATTACGCCAATCCTGATTGGCTGGAGATCTTGACGTCAGCGTCAGGGAAATCACCCCCTATAAGTAGCTTGCGCCACAACGCATGCGCCATTCAAAATAAGCACCTCTTCTCGCTTCACCATAGCAAGGAGGGCCGTCTGGTGAGACATCTCACTTCATGTTACTCTGAGAACTGGGGTTACGCAAGTAACCTATAGTTCTCATTCATAACACTCCGTTCGATGTCTCACTATGGGAAATTGTAGCTCCCGTATTGCCAGACGAGCTTATCTCGAAAATCACCAAACCAACCAGAACTTAACAGGTAGAGCTCTGACTCAACCAGGTGCCCAGCACTGCTTGAGTCACACTGGGAGCAGAACGTCCAGCCTGTTAGGAGGCAGACAAAAGTGAGCGGCGAGGACCAGCTCGCCGCTGCACCAATGTCTTTGATGGGAGACATCCTGGACAGAGTCCAGAATGCAGCCAGACTCTGAGTCGAAAGAGCTCGCGGACCCGAGGGTGCCTGCGAACTCTGACTCGTATGAGCCCCAAAGCAATTGCTTCCACAGACCAGTGGGAGAGCCGTTGCTTAGTAACAGGCTTGCCCTTATAAGGGTTAGCCCAGGACACAAGGGGTTGGTCATTATGACAAAGCACCCTTGATCTGTCCCTGTACGTGCGTGAAGCACAGGCTGGACACGGCAAATCCGGCCGCTGTTCCCCGGAGGAATACAGTGGCGGGGAGGATGCCTTAATGTCAAATGTGGTACCCGAACCGACCACCTTAAGATAAAGGCAGGGTCAGGCTTCAACCACACTCTGTTTGCCCTGGGGCAAACTGAGTGCATGAAAACTGTACAGATAGTGCATGAGTGCCACTGGCTCGCTTGGCAGCTGCCAGGGTCAGCGTCATGTCACACTGTATTTAGATTGTACCACTCACGGGCCAGGCCCATAGAGCCAAGCGCTCTGGGTGTGGGTGAAAGATCGCCCCCCCCGCTTGGGACAGTATGTCCCTGCGTAGTGGGAGCTGCCATGGCTGCCCGCACAGCAGCTGATATATCTCCGCTAGCCAGTACATAGCTGGCCAGTGCGGAGCTATCAGGATAAGTGTGTGGCGTTGCTCTCTCACTCTGGCCAGAGTTGGGGGTATCAGAGCCAGGGGTGGGAACGCGTACAGAAGGCCCGGGGGCCAATTGTGCGCGAGTGCATCCACGCCTAACGGTGCATTTAGATCGCGCATCGAAAAGAACAGCTGACACTGAGCGTTGTCTTTCGATGCGAACAGATCCACCGCGGCTCTGCCGTAACGCACCCACAGCTGGCTCACAATCCTTGGATGTAGAGTCCAGTCTGCATAAAGTGGTATACCTCTGGACAGTAGATCTGCCCCGAGGTTCCTCACTCCCGGTACGTGCGTCGCTCTCAGAGAGAGGAGACGCCTACCGCTCCATAGGATAAGTTTGCGCGCCAGTGTGTGTAACTGGAGAGAATGCAAACCCCCTTGGCGGTTAATATACGATATTGTGGTCGTATTGTCTGTTCTCACGAGGACGTGATGTCCTCTGAGGAAAGGCAGAAAGCGTTTTAGGGTGAGAAACACCGCTAAAAGCTCCAGGTAATTTATGTGCGCCCGCTGGAGGTCTCTGCTCCAGAGACCCCTCACCGGGCGACCTTCATAAATACCTCCCCAACCTGTCAGACATGCGTCCGTGGTGACCACTTTCCGTGAAAGGACAGTACCCATAGGCACACCTCGTACTAGAAAAGTCGGGTGCAGCCAGTGGCGCAGTGCCATTACGCATTTCACAGTAACCATCACTCTCCGCGCGCCATGGCGCGCAGGGTTTAGTTTTAGGGCGGCCACCCAGCGCTGAAAGTCCCTCATGTGTAAGCGTCCCAGTCGTACGACCAGGATGGCTGACGCCATGAGCCCCAGCAATCGCAGGCATGATCTGAAGAGAACATGTTTGCGCAGCTGGAAAAGAGCGAGACAAGCTCTGAAAGCTTTCACTCTATCCGCTGACAAGCGAGCTGAAAAGGGCACCGAGTTCAGGTGTAAACCCAGGAAGAGTATAGTCTGCGCGGGGCACAACATGCTCTTCTCTGTGTTTATTATGAAACCCAGGTTGAGCAGGTGCTTTACGAGGACATTTGTCTGCGTAACAGCCTCCTGCTCCGACTGTGCGAGAAGCAGCCAGTCGTCCAGGTAGGTCGCCAGGCAAATACCCTGTTGTCTTAACGGGGCTATCGCGGCTTCCGTACATCGTACAAACACCCTTGGACTGAGAGACAGACCGAAGGGGGAGTACTCTGTATTCATAACAGATCCCCTGAAATGCGAATCTCAGATATTTCCTGTGTGGGTAATATACTGGGATGTGAAAATACGCATCTTTCAGGTCGACTGATGTGAACCAGTCGTCTTGTCGCACGAGCCGCAGCAGAGATGTGTGAGTGAGCATTCTGAACTTATATCTTCTTAGATATTTGTTCAGAGCCCTCAAATCAAGTATTGGCCGAATTCCGTTCCCTCCCCGTTTGGG
This sequence comes from Gymnodraco acuticeps, assembly GCF_902827175.1. Classification (NCBI taxonomy): domain Eukaryota; kingdom Metazoa; phylum Chordata; class Actinopteri; order Perciformes; family Bathydraconidae; genus Gymnodraco; species Gymnodraco acuticeps. The sequence continues at coordinate 10,786 of NW_022990408.1, forward strand.
AACGAGGAAGTACTTGGAATAGAAGCCGCCCTGACTCTGCTCGGCGGGTACAATAGATATAGCCCTCTTTTCTAGGAGTGAGAGAATCTCTCTCTCCAGAATATGGGCTGACTCTCCTCGGGCCTGCGAATGCAGAATGCCCGAGAAGCGAGGGGGGGGTGACAGCGAATTGGAGTCTGTAGCCCCGTGTTACTGTCTTGAAAACCCAAGCAGATGATGTGAGCATCTTCCACTGCATGCTCCTTAGAGCCAGTGGAGATGTCACATCTCTTCCCCTCTGAGTCTCTATTTGTTGTGTTATGGGGCCCTCTAGTGTCTGAACACAGTGGTGCCCCCTTTCGACAATCCCCACCGACACTGCACATGCGCATGACGGTGGTGCTTTTAAAACCCCAGCCGGCACTGCGCATGCGCATGACGGTGGTGCCTTCACAGACCCGCCTGTAATCCGCCTTTTGAGAGATGCCGAAGCTGCTCTCAGAAGGGGAACAGTTGACGGGCTGTTTATTGGTTTTATTGTTTTTCTTATCATTTTTTTGAGCTGCGCCCTCGGCCTGAAGCCTGGATGCGTCAGCGGCAAATGTTTAATGACAGAGGAACAAACAGATTTGTGACATGTGTTTTTGCGGACTTGAGGATGGTGTTGAGGCATCTCTCGAGGCGGCGGGAACACATTTAGAGCTGGGGAACCGTGGACTTCCAGCTCTGTCACGGAGGGGAGAAGGAGGGGCTGTCACGCCGCTCGCTTCTTCTTCCTCGCCTGCTGGCCGAAATTCTGGGTTGGCTGTGCCTGAGCTGCAGCCGGAACCGGAGATTTTCTGGGCCAGCTCGCCCTCGTCTCCAGCCTGGGCTGGGGACTCGGGGCGGGCTGCGACCTCTGCGTTTTCGGTGTTTTAAACCGAGCAGGGTTCAAGGCAGCTTGGGCGAAGGATTGCTGCTGCGAAGGCAGCGGCTGGACCCTTCGAGGGAGGCAGAGGTGGAGTGCCTCGTCCTCCCTCTTTTTCGACTCACACCTCCTTTGCATGGAAGCAAGAGCGGAGCCGAAAATTCCCTCGGGAACGATGGGCATATCCAGCACATCCTCCTTTTCCCGGTCTGGGAGGTTGGTGAGGTTGAGCCATCTCGCTCTTTCCTGCACCACCATGATCCCCATTGCCTTACCCGTGGCCTGGACGGCGCAGCGTTGGACACGGAGACAGATGTCTGTGACCGCCGCCATCTCGTCCAGAGTGGCTGCACCCGGGTTACCCGACAGGTCCTCGCAGAGCTCCGCTTGGTAAGCGGTTAGCAGCGAGGCCACATTCAGGGCCCTGGCGGACAACGCTGCGGCTTTGTAGGACCGTTCAGTCATTGTCGACTGAAATCGGTCCGACTTTGCCGGCAGCGTGGGGTTCCTGCTTGGTGACGGGCCCATCCTCGGTAGGAGGTGGGCTGCTACCAGCGGTTCCATGGGCGGTATGCGGAGCAGGCCGAGCTTCTCCATTCCGTCACAGTCTAGGGAGGAGGCACCCTGGATTGGGACCTTGTTGCTGAAGGGCCGGTCTCTCCACGAGACCGACACCTCATCCAACATCTCCGGGAAGACCGGAAGGAGTTGTCTCTTTGTCCGCGCTGCTTGGGGAAAATGTTTCCCTTCGTAACGGGACCTGGAGGTCTCCTTGGCCATTTCAGGCCACGGGATGTCGAGTCTGGCCGCAGCGCGTTTGCACACGGCCTGCAGGTCCATACTCAGACAGGGCGAAGCTGGTATGCTATCGTCTGGGAGAGCAGCCCTCGCTCCAGGCTTTGCAGTCTGAGCCGATGACATGAAGATGTCCTCTTCATGTTCATCTGACTCGGACAGGAGGAACACCGAGGCGTCCTCTTCGTCCTCGTCGTAATTCAGCTCGAGGACATCCTCCGCGGGTGAGACCATGGTGAGGTCTAACTGGGAGCCCCAGCTCGGTAAAGCGTGGGGTCCCGTTCCCGCGTGTCTTGCCGCCACCGGGTCCCGGCCTGCCAGGGCGCAGGAATCCGGTTCTGCGGCCATCTCAGATACTGAGCCCCAGACCGACATGGAGAGGGGTTCACTCTCTGTGGCACATGCCCCCGCATCTTGACTGCCGGCCGGCAGGTCAGAGGACATGGGGGGTTCCTGCTCCGACAGGCTAGCTTGGCGTGCTAGCCGTCGGCGGAGGCTCTTTACGGTGAAGCGGACACAATGTCCGCACGAGCCGGGGTTGTCGATAGCGCCTCGGGCGTGTTCCAGCCCGAGGCAGGACGAGCAGACCTGGTGTGTGTCTGTGCCCGAGATCTTCAACCCGCAGCCGCAGAGTCGAGCCACCGAGTCCCTGACTCCTCTGGTGTGAGGGAGAGGGGCGTCCATCTTGTTCGCCTCGTGGCGTGGAGAGGACCCGCTCTCAACAGGTAGGTTGGGAGAAAAAGAGGTAACCACCCTGTCCTTAATCCGGAGAAAAGGACGGTGTGGGTCTTTTATTCCCGGAGAATACTGACTGGTGTGGCAGTATGCTCCTTTTTAATCCTTTCCTCCTCCGTGGGGAAGAGAAAAGAAAAGACTTCCTCGCTACCGTGGTGTCGGTAGTGAGGGAGCAAGCTAACGCTAGCTTGAAAAAGTCAGACCTAGCTTACTTTCCGGGGAAAGAGAGCGGCGAGGTCGATTTCAACAATAACTAGCGTTAGTAATTACCGTCTTCCTGCGAAGCAGAAGGAGTAGCCGGCAAGCGCCCGTCGACCGAAATGGATATTTGGGTTCAGTCTGTGGACCGTGAAGCTTGTCCGGCTACCATAGAGATGTGCTCTGAAGCGAGAAGAGGTGTTTGAATGGCGCATGCGTTGTGGCGCAAGCTACTTATAGGGGGTGATTTCCCTGACGCTGACGTCAAGATCTCCAGCCAATCAGGATTGGCGTAATGAGATTGATGCTTATGTTTGCTCCGCGATGAGGCGCATCCCATAGTGAGACATCGAACGGAGTGTTATGAATGAGAACAAAAACTATCCAGTATCAAAGACTTATTTCACTCCAGGGTGATAGCAGGACACCCCAGCTAATCACTCAGGCCCATTCCCAAACCGCCCCCTACACCCTACCCCTACACCCTACCCCTCCGTTTGCGCGTTCACGCGGAGGGTCCGCCATATTGAGGGCTGTTCCAAAGCAACGAGTGTGGAGCGGTGTGGAGGGGGAGTGGGCTATCAAGCCCTCAAACAGCGAGTCTGCAGCGGTGCTGACTTGAGACCGGTCTCTACCTGACCGGAATCACGCTATATGTGTCCGTCAGGAAACACGCTGTTTACAAGTAGTTCCAGCAAACATCCACTGATAAATTGCGATGTTAACAACCTCATGATAACCTCATATGTTTTTAACTTAGGATCATACCTGTGTTTAGTCTAGAAAAAGGTAAATGTGTGCATTTTATTATAAAGTTGTGTACATTTACAGACTGTTGCAAAAACTAAGAAGCTTATAAACATCAGGTTTAAAACTAAAAGAGCTTTGAAACACAATGAAAGATGTTTGGAGTTTTATTTGAGTTATTCATTTAAACTTTTTGTTTAAGAGATGCTGATTTGAAACCGTTGTTACATACAGTTACGGCATTTCCTGTTTCTGCCGGAGAGAGGGGAGGCCGTCCCAAAGCTTGCTGCTGTATTTACTCCCTCCATCTGACAGGAGGGAGCCTCGTTGAGCTGCGAGTGTGGCTACGGACGGAGTTCACTCCGTCACGGAGGGGTAGGGTCGAGGGAGTGGTTTGGGATTGGGCCTCAGAGAGAATCTGGACAATCTGATGTACAGTTTCAAAATAAAATACCTTTGATGTCTCATATATGAGCTATCTTCCTTCTGTTTGTATCCAACAGTTCAAATGTTCGAATTACATTAAACCAGAAGTGTCCCCCTTTTTTCTTTAACAGTGAAGACAATAGGATATGTTAATGATATATTGACCGCAAAACTCAAAATGTCCCCGGTTTTCATTTTGAAAATCTGGTCACCTTAGAATAGGGCGATCTTGATATACATTTAAACGACAAAGTTATCGTGGCAAACATGATTCACGTTAGTAATTTTATTGTGATACAATGGAAAGTTTTAAAAATAAAACAAAATCATGCATTTAATTGTGTTCAATGTTCATTCATTTAGTTTATTTGCAAATGTATTATGCTAATTTGTGTGTGTATTATATACACACAGCGTTCAGTTATTATGCTCCAAATATCTGGAACAAACTCCCAGAAACCTGCCGGTCTGCTGCAACTCTTAATACTTTTAAATCCAGGCTGAAGACTTTTCTTGTTGCCACTGCTTTTAATTGATATATTCATATCTTAAACTGCACTGTAACTTTTATTATCTTTGCTTTTTATCTTTGCTTTTCAATGAGTGTTTTTAAATGTCATTTTATATCATTGCTTTGAAATTAGTGTTTCTAGATATCATTTTATAATATTTTTCTTAATGCTCTTACTGTCTTTCATTTTTGTAAAGCACTTTGAAATGACTTGTGTTGAAAGGTGCTATATAAATAAACATGCCTTGCCTTGCTTATAATGGAAGACAGAAAATGCTTTATCAAGGAATTTAACCCTAACCTGTTTTGAACAGCTACATATTTTACAGTGGACCAGTACAGGTAGTTGCACTAAATCCCTTTAATTGACCACATTTTTTCCAATCTCTCCTCCTATTTGTTACTCAAAGGTACAATGTGGACTCCAGAAGCTGTAACATTTCCAAACACGTAAGTATGTCAAACCCAAATAAAATAAGTCAGCGCTGAGCACTTCCATCAGCCCTTGAACTTTTGGCATTGCATTCAGCGTTACTCACACAGTTAAGCTGAGTTAAAAGTAAAGCTAATTTACAGTGAATGCCGTCGGCCCTCTTATGATGACATAGCATTGATACATGTTAAGTATTAAGTGTACCCTAAATCTGTCTTGTGACAAAGGTTTTTTTCTTCCTCTTAACATATCGACTCGTGGGAGAGCAGAAGGTAAGTGGTGCATATCTAGATTGTTTTATCCTCATTGTATTTTAAGAACGTCCATTAATTTCATGTTTTTTTTCCAATATATGTCACTGTCCCCTGTTAAGACTTGTTATTTTTCCGTGTTTATATTCACTTTGATTTTATTGTACTTTGTACCCATTCTTTCATCTCATTCCATCAAGGACAAACACCAACAGCTCTCACCTGGAAAACCTCCCACCTAGTCTTGTTCTTCATTTTGTCTGTCTGCATTTCATATCATCGCTCAGGTAAAGCATCTTTCAGAACCCGACATCAAAGTGATAGCAGATGTTGTTGTTTGACACAGTATAATGCATAAGATGTTGCACTCTGGGACTTTTACATGAGCTACAAACAGTGTTTGTGGGACTCGCACCTACACTCACTCGCCTACACGCGACAAACATCAACACATAGTGCTCTGCCCTTATTGCTGTGCGGGAGTTTTTATTGTGTTGTGTCATCTTTGCCTTTTAATGTTTCCATATCTTTTTTTCTCTCTGTAGTGTGCAGGCTGGTTGTTAACTTCAAACAATTTTTGATTGTAGAGGAAAACGCTTTATTTTCTATCGTGCCTTACCCAGTCTTTTACTTTTAAAAAGTCAACAAGCACCTGAATAATAAACCCCACTAGGACTTCCTGGGCATGACCTAGTTGGGTTAATGCATGCTTGCATAAGAGGTGGAATTAAACCCTTCATTTTAAGTGACACTTCAATAAAATGAGATTAGACTTTAATTGAACTTTAATAACTTTGAAATACCCTATTACTATTTATGGGCTTTCATAACCGCTGTTGAGCCTCCACAGGAATACCCTGTAAATGAAAGCATCTATGATTCAGAAATACATGAACTAATAAGGTTAGTGTTAGTATGTTTGAATGGGCTGTCTCCCCTGTGCTTACTTTAAAATGTATATGTTCAAAAATAATTTCTCATATAAAAAGAACCTAGTAAACTACTGTCTTGGGACTCCATTGCTCCATGGCTGCTTTAAGCAGGGCATTATTAAAGCTAAGGTTCACATTTTGTCTCGATTTCCGTAAAATGGCCAGGCAACCATGTGCAAATTGGAAAAAAGTTGTATTTTGCTGTGATAGTTCCTCCTGTCAGAAGTGAGCATCAAGAAATGCATCCAAAAAGTGATTTTAATATACAATAAATGTAACACATTCTAAAGTTTATCTAAAGCTAATATGACTTTGGATGAAGTCGGATTCAAACTAATTAATTAGGCATTTCTCAGAGTAATGCTGTTTTTTTTTACTGAATTACCTGTGTATTACTATCCCCTTCCATGAATCAGCATGGAAACACCAAGGCTCTAAAATGAAGTAATTCAGTACTAAAACATCTGTAAGTGATGAAAATATGCAATATAAATAGTTCTGGAAAGTTGCGCAGAAAAGACCAAACAAAGTGCATTTGAGGAAACGTATAGTAGGACTTAATCTATGCTGATCATATAGGCTTGAGGTTTGCAAAGGAAAGCCCACAGTCTCAGACTTAAAAGTGTTCCCTCCATTTTGACTTCTGTGCCATGCTTGTTGCCTTGTTTCTATTGACCATGCTGGTAATTGTGACAACATGCAGCCTTGCGCCCAACCTTGGCTCAACGCAGCGAAAAATCTGTAGTGACATTCTGCAGGCCATCAGAAATAATAGGTTTCAAAGCGCAGTAGTGCTGTTGTGCCTGAAATGGCCTAAAGACTGCTCAAACATCATATTAGCCTAACAAAAATCAAAGAGGTATATTTAGTCAATGAATGACTGGGAATGATCCCCAATCACTTACATTAAAACAGTATTAGGCAGGTATACCTTAAAGGTCATTATTAACAGGAGGTATGGTTACAGCAACCTTAAACTGCTCTTATCAACAGATCATATTCACGGTGCTTCTCCATTGGCCGGCCTATATATCTGATTCCTAACCCTGTCATGCAATTAACTCTCCCTTCCTGTCTTTTTCCTTCATAAGGATTTTCTGGGCCAGACGTTCTGTACCCTTGGAGAAATCATCGGTTCCACAGGAGGGCGGCTGGAGAGAACTCTCTCGTAAGTCCCCCTAATATTCTACCCACACTTTTGTATCAATGCGAAATGTCTGGCCTATTTCTTATTCTGGTTGTTGAATCATATTCGTGAAATGACAGCGGCCAAATGAAACGAGCCCCCCTCCGTATTCGGTCCCGTATTTATTGATATCTGTGTTGGATAACAGCACTATATATGAGTCATCTCACTAATGCAATGTGCATAGACTCACCAAGTTTAAATAGACTCATCCATTATATTGTCAGATCAGAGTGTAACAGGCAGATCAGCCTGTTGCATCATTGCACATTGGGCTGAAGAAATTAGATTTTTTCATTTATTTATTTTGGTACAAAAGCGAATGAGAGGCGCAACACAAGTGTCACAATGTTCTGTTGTGAAGGATTACTTTGGATAGTGAGAGACACATAAATAATACTTTATGCTTTTTAAAGAGGACCTATCATGCAAAATGCACTTTTTGATGTCTTTTATACATAAATATGTGTCCCCGGTGTGTCAGGGAACTCACGCAGCGTCAGAAAATAAAACCCTTTTACTTTTCCTCCGTACCCAAATCTCTAAAAACGGGGATACAACGGAGCTGATCCAGATTTGCGTCCGATATGAGGTAATATCGGAAATGTGGATCCACGGCACTATCAGAAAGTTGCTATCAGAAACAATGCCCGACTGTTTTGGACCTAATATGGTCGGTGTTTACATTAGCATCGCTAACACTCAGAGCTAACCTGTACTGGAGAGCATGTGTGTGAAGAAGCAGGAAATAAAAAGGAACTCACCTTGTGGTATAACTGCGGCAAGAGAGAAAGCCTTTGAGCTCCATACTGTTTCAGAGATAATCCTTGATAATCCATGATATGGCGTTTTCATCACGGCAGCATTTAGTTTAGACAGTAGCTGCCGGGTCCCGCATGAGCTCAGCCCCCTCCTTCTTTATCAATTTTTTTTTTTTAAAGCTTTATACCCAAAATCAGCACTTTAGAAACAGGAAGTGAAATAGAGGGATTTGACGCATGGCTAGAATGGGTGATCTGTTTGGTATTTTGAGCAAAACACTTCATAGACATGTTTTTTATATATTTGTATATATCTGAGACCTATGCTATTGCCTAAAAATAGCATGAAAGGTGCACTTTAATATGGGGGTGTTATACATCAATGATCTTTAAAGAGACCCTATCATCCCTTTCCTGAGTTGTGTTGTACAGGTTTTTAAAGCATGTAAATGGTCTGCAAAGGCTACAATTCCAAAGTTCCTTTCAGAGGGAGTTTCTCTCCCACACACTCCCTGCCTGAAAAACCTCCATTGTGCTTCTTCGTTCTCTTGTGACATCACTATGTAGCACTTGCGTTTCTATTGCCTAGCGCTCCAACTCATTGTACATGATAGGATAAGTGGCGCGATATCTCGAAGCGGTTGACCAATCACAGCAGTCGGCCAGCTAACCAATCAGAGCAGACTGGGCAACACAATTTCACTCCCTGATAGTCCAATAGCGACGCTTGGTCAGGGTCCTTTGGCGTGCAGTTTGGCGCGCCGAGTCTCCTTCAGCTTCATAAACGGACGCAAAGAGCTTTCAACTGATTGCAATGTATTCCCATCGGCGGCGGTATTTGACGCTCGGCGGCACTTAAAGGCAATGTGAGCGTCCATTCCCATTGGATAATGGAGGATTTTACACCCGGAAGTAAGTATTCTCTTCGACTCTGAGAAACAAATAGTTGTATCGGAGTTTAGGATGGCCGAAGACACTACACTCATAATCCTCAGCTATCGTTTGCGACTACACCCTGCGCTTTGCTCGACAAACCCCATGATTAGTCCTCAAGCTCTGTGATTGGTTGACCTCTCACTGTATTCCATATGAAAAAAAAGTTTCGTAAAAGAGAAAATCATACTTTATTCAGCTAGTGCTTGCTTTACTCTTTGAAAGACATCACATGAATGCATTGTAATAAATGGTTCGGCTGCATTAAATATTACACATCTGGTTTAGTTATTTATTTATCTACAGAGATTGGGTCTCAGAATAGACCGGAAACTACGTATTCTTTTACCATTCTGTTTTAATTTCACAATAAAGTTAATAGTAATATTTTGTATGATATTATATATTATGTTTTATTAACTAGACAGCTGGGTCATGTTAAGACCAACTTTTCTGTGTTGCTATGGGTTTTTCCCATCGTTTTTGTGTTACAAATATCAAAACAATATATGTGCCTAACCCAGTGGTTCCAAAACTTTTTGTGCCCAAGGCACACCAAAGGACAAGTAAAAATCTCAAGGCACACCTATTGTGCAAAATAGCCCTTATAACACATGTTATCACTCATATCATGTAAAATATCTGTAAATGTGCATAATTATTTACTAATGCCAAATAAAATGGGACAAAGACAACTATATTACTCATGAAATATTTATTAACGAAATATTTCAGAAATTAATTTGAAACTTTATCAAATTAAGTTTCATCAAAGCAGCAACACACTCATTTAAACCAGACAGGTCACAAAATAAAAAATGAGGCAAAGGAAACTCAGCAGAAATTCAGCACAGAGAACTGTCAATGCAAGGAAGCTGCATTGTCCATGGTCCTGAACTACAAATTATAAATGTAACATTTCAGCAATCAGCATTGAAACATGTGCTATTGTAAATATTTTTGCCGACTTACAAATTAGTGAGATACATGTGCCTGTCGGGGCGCGCATAATTTTGTAATCCTTGGTGGCACTGAGGAGAGGGCCACTCGCAAGTCTTGTTCAACAGAGAGCCGTGACCTCCTGTTGTTCTTCATGTAAATCAGAGTAGAGAACGCCAACTCCAGAGATGGGGTCGTAACTAAAAAAATGTAATATATTACATATTACTTTTATTTTTAAAAAGTAATACATTACACTACTTCGTTACTATCTACATAAAGTAACTCGTTACTTTACTCGCCGAGCACGTACGAACTGCGCATGCGTGAGTGGCAATAACTTTCCTTACCAACAGGCGGCGGTAGTGTGTATTTGTAATTCAAAACAGGCAACAACCGGAAGACAGAGAAGAAGAACAGACTACGTGATATAAACAAACAACAAATAGCTGTGCGGTAGCTTCACCTTAGCACAGGGGTGTCCAACCTTTTTTGAACCGAGAGCTACTTTCAAAGTTGCCAGTCTGCCGAGATCTACCAGTCCAAATAGAGAGGCGTAGCCATTACTGACAGCCTACTACCAGGTAAATACACACTTCTACTTGTATAAAACTGACCTTTGTACGATTAATACTTCATAAAATACTGCAGATCCTTTATCTTACCTCTTTCTAATCTACACACATTTTACTGAAGTTACACAACAGTGTTGTTGATACAGAGTTGGAGTTTATTCACACGTCACTACAGTGGGTAATGTTTTCAAGAAACATTGAACAGTGCTGCCACATATGACACAGGAAAAAAGAAAAGACTCTGAACCCTTTCTTTGCCATTATATAAAAATAGTGTTGCTACAAAAGTATAAATTAGGCTTACTAATAAGACAACTCAGATCTGAAGCTACACAGGAATCTGCTGCAACAGTGCAATAAAAAAGACCAAATTAATAGAATCAAACCCTTTTTTGTTGCATTTTAGTAGATTATAAAAAGAAATGCCTTTAAAATAGGATGCAAGCAACACTAGTTTCTTAACCTGAATTGATGATAGACTATAATCAATTTAAACAGAACAGATCTGAATGTTTGCATTCTTATACCATTTTGTACAATAATTATAATGAATAAGTTCAAACAAACTAAAACTTACAGCTGATTAATAACGGTATCTAACTTGAGTTTTTATTATATCAAAAACCTGTTGAAATGCTACTGTTATTTTTACTGTCCCCCAAAAAGCGCATCGGCAGCCTCCAGGAATGCTTCTTACACAACTTCGCCGTCTTTGAAAGACTTCATGTGTTTCGCAAGAACGTGACTGACACGATAAGATGCTATGGTAGAAGCCTTGCTCTTGTTGTTGGGCCTGGTGAAAATGGACTGCTGTGCATTTAGCTGTCCTTTCAGGCCCCTCCCCTTTTGGGAGCGTAGGGCAGAATTAGGAGGGAAATCCGTCTCCTAGCGTTTGTGCACTGTTTTGAAATGCCGCTCCTAAATTACCCTTCTTCGATAAAGCCACGCTAGCATTGCAGATGAGACAGATGGACTTTGAATTAGAATAGATACACAAATAATCATCCTCCCACTCGGAGGGAAAATTATATATTTTGGGCTTTTTTGCTTCTGCCGTAATTGTGGTCTTGTGTGTGTGCGGACTGTCACTCCTGTTGACACGGACAACCTCAGCGAAATAGTGCCCACTGCCGACCAGCCACGCCCCGACACATGGGGTCTAGCCGGCCAATCACAAAGCTTTGATGCGTTCAAGTGCATTATTCTGGCACAGGAAGATTATGTTACAGGACATTAACGATAAAACAGAATGTTGTTGTTCTATTTTTAGACACATCTCGCGATCGACTGGGAATCTCCCCGCGATCGACCGGTCGATCGCGATCGACTGGTTGGGCACCCCTGCCTTAGCATGTGTTCTTTGCAGGTGTTTGTTGAGGTTTGACGTGGTGTTTACAGCAGTGGATAACAGCTTCTGGCCTGGACACAGTTTGCACCTCACCGTCACATTCCTGTCTATTCTTCGGACAAACTCAAAATAATGGGCAGACCTCCACCCCTCGAAAGTTATCGCTGACTCAGCCATGTTTATGCAGCACTGCACGTGGAGATGTGGACGCACAAGTCGCGCAGATTACGTATATAAACCTACAAAGTACTGATATAGTACATTACAAAATAATTATTTTTGTGTAGTTGTATATTGCAATAATAACGTATGGTTGTCACAAAATCCCACGGCACACCCGGACTTGCCTCACGGCACACCGTTTGGGAACCACTGGCCTAACCTACTGGTTAAAGCACGTTATTACACGTTTAGAGTAATTGCAATGCAGGTAGATTGTGTTGCTTTTTAATTACTGTTTTTAAATGCCTTTTTCTTAATGTCTTTAATTTTTGTAAATCACTTTGAATTGCCATGTGTTGAAAGGTGCTATATAAATAAACTTGCCTTGCCTTGCCTAAGGTCGGCTGCATGTGTTGTTGAATGTGTTTATATTTGATGAAAACATTTAAATATTAAGATTACATACAAAACAGGAGGAAAGTAGAAGGTCAATAATAGAAATAAAGAATATAAAATATCAAGAAGATACTGTAAATGAACTCTACAATAAAACAATTTAGTGCCAGATGTACAAAGATATTAATAGGAGGATGTGCAAAACAGAAAAACTAATTAGGCTTTATTAAAACATGAAATAATACTTTAGGTTAAGGTCCTCTTTTAAAATACACGTAAGCAAAAAGCTTTTTAGGGGTACAGATAAATATTAAGCCCGACAAAGTACTTAAAGTCTAATATATTGCATGGTTTGTTTGGGACTTGACAATCAACTTTCCTTCAATGAGAACTATGTTGAAGCACTTATTTTAACGAAATGTGCAGAATATGACAGTTTAATGGTGGAGGTATACACACATATTGATAGATGTCTTGTAATGCACTGTTGAGGAACCTGCAACCCAAGTTTTTCATTCATTGCATAACTACACAGTAGTAGGAAATCTTGAAAGGGATGTGCAAAACAGCCATTATATACAGTTTTTAATGAACGATTAGAGAATAACGAGTAATGAATATACTTTATAAGGATCTGCAGATACATTTTTAGTCTTCTCAAGCACCCACTATCAAATATCTCACCTGACTGTTGGCACTTGACAATCACATTCACTAAATTGTACTCAGGTGTAACTAAAGTCTGATTTAAGGGTTGTTTGTAGTTCACATCATTAATCCAAATCTGTAAAGTAACTAAAATAAATGTAGTGGAGTAAAAATACCAGGTTAACCTTAAAGAAAGCCCCACCTAGTGTCAGCAGAAAGTATTAAAATAATGATTACAACAAAATGCAAAAAATAAATTAAAATATATATAAAATATATTTTAAGATCATTTTTAATCATCTGATTCGTCTGTACATTGCTGTTTTAGTATGTGTTCTTCTAATTAGTGTCTACAGTGTGTGCCTATTGAGCTGTTTAGAGCCATGTGGGACAAAACCCGATCATGCCCCTCCCTCTCACTGTCTAAGTGAACGGTGACTGTAAAAACTACACTGCGCATGCTCAGAGTATTTTCCTATTTAATGTGTGTGGCAAAAAATAATGACCATAGGGGCATAGAGCTGCCATCCCCACCATACGTCATCTCACATAATTCAGAGCTGATTGGCTGTAAGTACGTGTGCCGCGAAAAGTGTGGTGTGTGAAGAGGAGGAGAGAGACGCGTCCTAAAACCAGGAAGTAAGCTGTGCATGGCTTCCCTCCACTTCTCCATAGGATTTTAGAAAATAGCTCAAAATAAGATCTGTGGGAAACGTAGCTGTTAGATAAATGTACGTTTTGTTCAGCCGGATAATATCCACATGTCTAGCCTACTTTTAGAATTTCGAATCATAAATCCATCATTTAGATTTATGATAGACTTTTGAAACTACAAGAAGATAAGGAGGACTTTTACAAAAAAGTAATAGAGATTTTTGTCCAGAAGGATAGGCAAATTGACTTCATCTTCAAGTCAAGGTAAGACTGCAATTTTATTGAAAATGGGATCTTACTAAGAGAGAACAATTCAATATTTAAATGATAAAATTAAATTTTTTGGGTATCCTTCTGTTGAACTGTCTGTTTAAAATTAATTGAAGCATCAGACAAAAGAGGCTTTTGAAAATAATATTATATTTTGATTTAGGTCAAAATATAATATTTGTAAACCTGAAGAGTCAGTGCCAGTGCCTCACCAGCCATGAACCTCACTGCAGAAGCTTATATATAGACATCTAAGTTTTTTGTGCCCCACCACTTTTGTACATATAGAAACGCCACTGCGAAACACACATATAGCCAGCATGGGTAGTGTCGGGACGGACGGAACACACACAACACACCACACACAACACGACAACACACACACACACACACACACAACACACACACACCACCACACACACACACACACACACACACACACACACACACACACCACACACACCACACACACAACACACACACACAACCACACACACACACACACACACACCACACACACAACACACAACACACACACACACACACACACACACACACACACACAACACACACACACACACACACACACACACACACACACACACACACACACACACACACACACACACACACACACACACACACACACACACACACACACACACACACACACACACACACACACACACACACACACACACACACACACACACACACACACACACACACACACACACACACACACACACACACACACACACACACACACACACACACACACACACACACACACACACACACACACACGTGCGAGTCCAGTTTTGGATAGTGTGCCGTCGATGGGTTTCATTCCATTTCAAAGTGCTGTTTGTCGCTCGGCGTAAACTTCGTGCACTGCCACTCCAACATTCAATCACAGAGCTTGAGGACTAATCACGGGGTTTGTCAAGCAAAGCGGCAGGTGTAGTCCTAAATGATAGCTGACGATTATGGGTAGTGTAGTGTCTTCTGCTATCCTAAACTCCGAAAAAATATTTGTTTCTCCGAATCGAAGAGGAAAAACACAAAAGCATTGCACACAATTTAAACCAATCAATGTTGTGTAATTAACAAGGATAATCTGGTGTTTTTGAGTTGATGAGTAGTTCAGATATCACTGTAAAATCAATCGACAGTAAGAAGAATACTTACCTCCGGGTGTAAAATCCTCCGTTATCCAATGGGAATGGACGCTCACATTGCCTTTAACTGCCGCCGACATGGACCGATGTGGTGCTTCCCTAAGCGTCAAATCAGTTGAAAGCTCTTTGCGTCTGTTTATGAAGCTGAAAGAGACTCGTGGCGTCACAACTGCACGCCAAAGGACCCTGACCAAGCGTCGCTATTGCGCTGGGCTCTGGTTTCAGACAGAGGGCGAAAAGAGGTACTGCAGCACAGGCAGTATGAGAGGCAAAAAAAACGTATATTAACCTCAAAAGGAATATAATTTGTCCTCTCTAACATTATGCAATAGGAACATTTTCAGTCAAAATACCCTGCATGAGCATCAGGAGTTGTATAAACGCCTGTATGAGTAAAAGCTGCAGTAATTGATTTGTTCTTTTCTTTTTATTTTAAATCTCCATGCATTAAATATAAACTTATCTACAGTGAATTTGTCCTGACCCCCTCCTGTTGTAAGGAGGAAGAATATCTAAAAATGGTTCTTTAAGTGAATTTCTAAATGATCATTTACAGTATCCTGATCTGTTTCAATACTTATAACCTCAATTACACACTGATTCCTCCTGCTTTGTATTGGGCATATTCACTGATTTGTAAAAGATTGAAGATTGAATTCTCTGGGCAAAAACTGGTAATTTGCTTTGCACATATTTCATGAATTAAGGCAAAGAGCAAGGTTTCATTTGTGAGTTGTTCAGAGGCTAGCGTTCTTTTACATTTAAGTTGGCAGTATCAGCTGTAGCTCTGCCTTCCTCTGAAGTGTTCCGGGTGGTGTTGAGATGTACGCCTTCAGAAGGTCACCACCACCTGTGACACTTCTGAAGAGAGCTGAAGCTGTCAAGGTAACCAAACAAGTACGCTACTGTAAGCACTAAATAGAGTAGGAAATGCCTTCTGCTCTCCTAGGGCTGCAACAAGTTATCTTTTATGATTTATAAAATGTCAGAAAAATATGCATCAATTTTCCCAGAATTACATTTTTAAAATGTCGATTTTGTATTTCCAACAAATACCCAGTCTACAACTAAATCAAACGAGAAAAGCAGAAGTACACACATTTTAGTTTGGTAGGTTTTTGGCGTCTTTGATTATTTTTCTACTCAATTATATCATAATGGATTGTAGCTGACATCCTCGTGGATTCATCTTCTTATTACAGACACATGCATTTCCTAACATTCGGTCTATATGCTGTAAAATGTATTATCTCTTCGATTTACACACGGCATCTATTGCACGTCTCTCCGTCCTGGGAGAGGGATCCCTCCTCTGTTGCTCTCCCTGAGGTTTCTCCCATGTTTTCCCTTTAAACTGTGGGTTTTCTCTGGAAGTTCTTCCTTGTACGATGTGAGGGTCTAAGGATAGAGGGTGTCGTTTTTCTCTTACTGATATTCTGAACAATCTGTGCTGTTGTATTTGATGTAAAGTGTCTCTACTGTAGGCTATTTTTATTATATGTACAGCACTTTGGCTCGAACAAAAATAGTTTATAAATGTGCTATATAAATAAAACTTGATTTGATTTGATAATCTGCAATACATTTTCTGTCGATCACTTTCAAAAATCGACTTTTACTTTTAGCTGTACTGTCTCCATTCCAACATTTTGGAGACATTTCACAAGTTTTAACATTAACGCGGTTGTGGCTCAGGAGAATGGGCATAGGGAGCATCCTGAATGTGGGGGGGACATTTTTAACGGGGGGTGTGGGGGTCCCCCACCACGAAAAAAAAAATAGATTTCCCGTATTCTGGTGCATTTTATCAGGTGGTTTGATACTTTTATGTGGCTATACTAGCATGAGGAAAATGATGGGTACATTTTGTAATTTCATCCAGTAGTAAAGAAAGGAAACATATTTGATTATTAATTCAGAGCCGTCTTTGAACTAATAAAAAGCAGTTTAAATGCCCATTTTTTGTACATTTATATACAACAATAAATATATGTGAGTGCATTGAGAGATATTGTTGTGGAGAGTCATTTATATATAAATCGCAAAATACATTTGTGAGCATTTATTAATATTGAGACTGATCTGACTCCATACAGATGTTAACAGGGCCGCCCCTCCCTACAGGCCAATCACGCAGGCTGCAGGGGGCCCCGCCCAGAGGGCCTCAGCTGCTGTGCACAGTTCTCCGCTCAGTTCTCCGCGCACCCCCCGCCAGAGTGAGAGTGAGAGGTGAGACAAGGGGAGCACGTTTGTAACCCGACACCGTTGCAATGAATCGACATCTGACCAATCACGGCTTTGATACGGTCACTAGTGCAGGTGAAGAGATGTCGGTGAAAAGACAGTTTCAGTCCAGAGCAAGCAAGAGGGGAAAAAAACAAAACATGAAAAAACTAGAGCATCACTCAAAGGTGGGCTATTGTATGAGTCAAATGTACAACTTGCGAATGTTGTATAAGTCAAATTGCCAATTGCCATATTAAAACATCAGCTGCAATTCACAACATGAAGAAGGCAGTCTCTGCAGAGCATATAGGCTAATGGAGATGCAGTTATTTCCAGCATCCTTTATTTAACATTCATTCAAGTATGTTATGCCTTTTATCTGCTGATGTACAGGAGGAAGAGTGATAAACTGTCTGTCTAGTTGGCTTACATAACAGTTAAAGTTTGCAGCCTAAAAAACATGGAGCATGTTTTCCCCCTTTTATTCATTTTTATGTCAATTTGCACATTTCATGGTGATGCTCAGCCTCTCCCCTTAACTCCTGCAGTCATCATCATGTCAACCACAACACGGAGAAATACTGATAGAAATGTGTGTGTAGTTGTTGATACATTGCTGACAGAGGGAACTAATTTGAATACAGATTTAAGAAATATCAGTTTTGAGCATGTCATAAGCATGTTTTGTCTTGACTATATTACAACTATATTATAATAAAAATAATATAGTATTTATATTATTGAATTGATTATGATTATTACTATTATTATTAGTAGAAGTAGTTTATTTGCATTAATTATATTTTAATCTTTTTGAGGCTAGTATTTGGCAGGAAATGCAGACGTATTCACCTGTAAACACATACTGAACGACATACATGCACATTTATCATTTACCTCACTGTATACAAAAGTAACTGTGTTGATAATAATAATAAACAGGAATTATATTTGCAAAGTAGCCTACTTTGTTTCTAAATATTTTTTTTTCACTCCTGTCGGTTGGGGGGGGGGGGCTCATCTCACAATGTCGCTCGGGGCCCCAGGTTGGCCAGGGGCGGCCCTGGATGTTAAATTCACCTAGGAATGGTATCGACTTAAATGTTCAAATAAATGTTGCTCTTCTGTCTATATTGGTCATGCCCCTTGACTGAAATGCTTCCTGTTCAATATCCCCACTGATTTCCTTAACATTCTGGGATGAGAGTCCACATCACAATTTACTCTAAACTGTCATTTCCCTTTCATTACATTATATTACATTGCATTTAGCTGACGCTTTTATCCAAAGCGACTTACAATATCACTCACCTCAGCAATGGACCTCTCTCCACTGTCCCTGTGTTCTGCCTCTGACTCACTCTCAAGCGCCTATATGTCAAGAGAGGTGGTGAAGTGATCATTATGTATTGAGCAGTATACTCTTTCACATTGAATCATAACAAGTCATACTGAATGTAAATACAACTGACTCTAAAGTAAGTTCTGTGACATTGGACATTTTGAAGCCTCAAAGTCCCAAGCAGTAGGTAGAATATTAGCTAGTCTATTAATGTGCACAGAAAATAATTAGTTAACTGAATACTGGGATGGAAATTGCCTATAAGCACTCAGTGAAACATAAACTCACACACAAAGCTTCTGAATGATAAGAAGTATAATTAAAACATAATGCACATTATCATTTTGAGAGAGAGTACCTAAGAACTCAGAAAATAATCTCTTATCGAACTGAGGCTCCAGTAAAACACACTGACTGCGTCTCTAAATGGACATCAGTAAGCCGTTTATGAGTATTATCCCGGTTATGATCATATTGGGGATATGGTGTTTACATGAGCACAGAGAGATCGGGTTATTCATGTTCCCTGTTTACATGATAAATACTAGTAACCTGGCAATTTGATGCCTTTTCTCATCTAAACTATTCAGTATTTGTATCTCTCTATCGTGACATAAAGACGAAACTCCTCTCCAGAAGTGAGACGCTGCCGCCACCATCACTGTTAACTGATTAACTGCTACCAGCTGAAGACTTACTTTACTTACTTTCTTCTTTGAAAAACATTTTCTTATGTCCATGTTGTCTGGGGGAGAAAACATATCAAACCAAGAGATCGTCAGCTTTGATTTTCGCTGTATTAACCATTTCCTGAACATTTGGTGTGTGCCTTACCTCCGCTACCGGCATCGCTTCATACAACAGATCTGAGCTGTCCAACTATGGCAACACTCCTTGAACATGCGCGCGTTATGTGAGAATCTGCCTTGGTACAGAGTAGCAGTGAAAACATGGTACGGAGTTTTATTGATTTGGGCATTCTCTCAATAAGCAAGTGGAATGGATTTAATAATAATAATAATAATTCCTTACATTTATTATAGCGCTTTTCCAGATGCTCAAAGCGCTTTACAAATACACATTACACATATTTTTTATACATGCAATGGTCACTGTGGACAATACCCACAGGAGCAAGTTCAGGTGAAGTGTCTTGCCCAAGGACACAACGGCTTTACAGACGCAGCAGCGGCGGGTTTCACCCCTTGATCTGATGATCATTGCACAGCGCACTGCGCCACACCGTCCATCTTCACGCCTCGAAGTCATCGAGGCGCTTTTACAAGTACACATTGGTATTATACATGTACTGTGGACATTACCCACAGGAGCAAATCCGGGTGAAGTGTCTTGCCCAAGGACACAACGGCCTGACGCAGTGGCGGCAGGAGCGGGTTTCGAACTGGAGTTCCCCAGCACCCCCCTTGATCTGATGATCGGATGCACAGACCACTGCGCCACCCGTCCCAAATCCCAGATTTGATAGTGAAGCACTGACACAGCGCTCTACAAAGTGTGGGCGAGTGGATAGACCGATTCACGGACTTTCCGCATGGTAAAAGTGGGGGGGTCTAAACTAACCATTTGAAAAAGTGGGGGGGGGGCTTGTCCCACCCTCATATAATGGCTGCGACGCCCATGCTCAGGAGTAAGAGCTGTTGTTTTCACATAGTGATCTTCCACCAATATAAGGGTCACTTGTTGGATCCCTGGACCCTGCAGTCAACTTGTTGAAGTGTCCTTGAGCAAGAAAATGAGGCACCAGTTTTTTTGGCAAACCCAATTGTGTGAATGCATTAGAATGTCAGTCTCTCGTGATTGGCAGTTGGTGCTGTGCATGAATGTATGAAAGCTGACTTGCGAAGTGGTTTGAGTGGTCAAGAAAAGCTAGAAAAGCGATGTTATGAATAGCGCTGTACATTGACTCATGGCGGTCATTTTGTAAATGTTGAGATATTTTGTGCTGTTGTTGGTCTCAGAAGTTCAGGTATCAAGTCATTCAGAGTAATAATCTAGGGTCCATGAATGTCTGTAGGAAATATAATGGCAACCCAACCAATAGTTTGAAAGATAATCCAGTCAATCTAGACCAAAATGATGGACCAACTGACCAAGAGAGCTCCCATTGCCATTCCTAGAG
The DNA here is from genome assembly GCF_902827175.1 of Gymnodraco acuticeps. Classification (NCBI taxonomy): domain Eukaryota; kingdom Metazoa; phylum Chordata; class Actinopteri; order Perciformes; family Bathydraconidae; genus Gymnodraco; species Gymnodraco acuticeps. The sequence continues at coordinate 31,461 of NW_022990408.1, forward strand.
CCATGGGTGAAAACATGTATTCCAATATAAAGTGCACTTCTAGCTTTTGCATAACTTCCAATCACATTTCACATTTATCCAGCAGCAGAGAGAGATTGCTTCCCTGTCAGTTGTCTCTGTTGTCACATAACAAAAGTTTAAAACTTCAATTGAAAACCAACTTATTTGAAAGACAACTAAGCCAACTGCGTTCACTGAACAAGTCCTTTGTAAGCAGTTGAAATCTAGAAAAAAAACTAGAAAAGTGCGTTATAAGTAGTGCAGTGAATTGCAGGGCGGTTATCTTGAAGATGTTGAGATATTCCAGATAAGTGAAAACTTTGACCTGCTGGTGGTGATAAAGAAGTAGTTTGGCGATCATCATATAAAGAGTGGGGTCGATGAATGTGTCTAGAAAATGTAATAGTAATACAACCAATCGTTTTTAGATATTCCAGTCTAGATAAAACATGTTTAGCCAATTCACCAAAATACATAACAACGCCATTCTTAGAGCCATGTATGCAGATTTAAAGTGTACTTCTAGCTTTTTCAAGAACTTCAACCACATTTATCCTCAGCGAAATGGGATTGCTTCCTTGTGAGTTGTCTCTTTTGTCACTTTACCAAAGTTTGATACTTCAATTGAAAACCAAGTTAATTGCAAGATTAACTTGGTCAAACTACGTCCACTGTAAGAAGATTACACGTCTTGGGTAAAAAAAATATGTGTAATTTGAGTTCAGATTTTGTTGTACTCCCATGACTCCAAAGTCAGAAGTTATATTTGCTGTGTTTACCAGTTAGCTAATTTGCACTCCCTAATCTTCTTTGGAGGTTTAGCTCAACCAACAGCGACAGGACTGCCTCTAAACCATACGTGTATAATTAAAACTCTGTCAATAGCAAGCATGCATGAGTTTGTAGAGTTTCCCTCTGGAATTGGAGTACAGTAAATGAATCACTGCCCCTGACCTTAGCTGGACCGGTGGTGAGTCCAGGCAGCTGGGGGCCAGTTTTATGGCCCTGCAGATGCCCCCTGCCAGTAGAACTATTGACATGTTTTCGAGAGCTTATCATGCTCAGACAGACCAAACATTCAGCCCGACCCAAATGCCACTGCAAATTAGGGGGAACAATTGGAAAATGAATGTAGAGAGAGGGGAAGAGTACTGGAGTAATTTACTTTTGGAATAATCGTCATAATTGTCATTTAAGACGGATGCAAATATATCTATTAAACCTCACACCAAAATAATCCTTTAGTATATCTTATTATAACTCTCTCAGACACACAAACACAAATGTTAGCAACCTAAAAAATACTTATATATTTATGCCTCACTATTTCTAATCAAATTGACTCTTAAAGACTGGGACAATTAGTCACACTAATCAATCTGCCGTCTGTTCTGTGTGATGAATCATGTTTCCATTGTATCTGGTTTTCACCTTGAGGAGAGAAATTAGAAAAGTGACATAAGAGAGAACCTCTCTTACAAACAATAAGCCCTCTGTCTGAAGGATTTCTATAATGACTTATTCTGTGATTATTTGGGGACAATGGGTATTAAAGACACAGAGAAGGGGGATTCTCCAACACTGTATAGAAAACAGCCCTGATATATCTATCAAGGAACACATGCTTGTAGAAACGTACTTACAGAATGCTGAGTCGGATTCCAACAAGCATGTTATTCTAACATAACAAATGTACTATTATCCGTCTTCTAGGTTACTAAAAAGTCGGCTGACACCTACAGTAAAGGTCCACGCTGAAGGGCATGAAGATAGCTCATGCCAAACCCTAACCCTAATCTCAACTTGAAATGCTAATGAAAGATAAAAAATGGTTGTGCATCCATCCCAAGTTTAAGATTTACTCCAACATTAAATAGGTAATTCCTTGGTTCAAGCTATAACTTTCCAACAAGTCTTATACAAATTGGGCTGGTTGTTGATTAGTAATCCTCCTGACGAACAGGCAAACAGAAATAAGTTCGGTAGCCATTAAGCTATGTTACCTGAAATGGAAGTACTTGCTATCATTTATAACAATGCATGGCGTTTACATTGCACGTCATATTCAATATATATTTGTATATATTATCAATATACTCAATATATATATTTTCTATCAATTTTAGGAAGAAAAACCAAAACCTTGTGATTGAAAAAATGACTGCTAAATGTTACATTAAGTTTGCTAGCTAGTCGCAACCTTGTTGTGCTGTCCATGAAGAATAAGTGGGGTGTATCTGAGTTACTTTACAGAAAATGACTTCCTGTTTTGACTAGAAACGATACTAATGGAAGCAGTGTAAGTGAACCTACTAAAATAGAGAACTGCAGAGCGGGGTGATGGTTCCCACCCCTTTTATAGCATAGTAATTTTATCCTTCGGATTTAAAAATAACTCCTAACACCGTGGCATTTCCTGTACCTGCATTGTACTATCAAACTGACTCCTTTTTCCCATAATCCCCCAAAAATGTATTTTGTTTTTATCTCAGATGTTCTCTGCCACACATAGAAAACCTCAGATATCCTGGACAAAAATAACATGTGACCTGAATTCCCTTTAAGACAAACCTTTTGTATTTCAAAAACAGCCCAAACAAGCAAAACAACAGAACTACAGATACAAAACTGTCATGGTATTCCCTAATGATCCCTCCATACACCTTGTGTCAGTGGTTTTGTCACAAAAATACTTTCCTCTCCACCCCCTTCTCCTCTCCACCACAAGCTGAGCAGTGTGGCTCTTGACGGCCTGAACGATTAAGCGAGAATCGAAATAAAAGGAGCTGAAGGAAACGACTAAACAAGAAAAGTGTTTCCGAAGAAGGGGCTAAAAATAAAAAAGGAAAACATCACAATACAAAACCAGAAGAGCGCAATCACTATTCCTCCCATATGGTCAGTGTCTCTGATGGCTGCCTGCAGGGAATAGACAGCTGTCTGGAGCTTCTGATAGATCAGACACGGCAAAGCCCAGGGGGAGAAACTAGGGAGGATGAAGGGAGGTAAAATGGGGGATACAAAGTGAAAGGGGGATTCATGTAGGGTGACAGACAACTCAGTACACAAAGGAGAAGAGAGCTAAAAAGGGAATTGAATTCACCTAAACAGGGAGATTGTAAAGGTGCTAACGATAGAAGAGGCAGGACAGAAAAGGATGATGAATCTGGGAAAAGGGAGTCGGTGTGATAGAAAAATAAAGATGGATGCTTGGAAGAACACATTTCCTGAGAGAGACAAACAAATACAGATTTGTGTTGACTTTTCAAACTGCAGAGTCTTCTATATGTGGTCTGGGAAGTCATTAAGAAGACTTATGAAGTAAGCTGGAGACACACGTCACACAGATAGGGCCTACATAAAACAGCAAGAGAAAGCACAGACCCTGTATATACAAAACTTGGGTTATTGATTGTTTTTTCTTCCGCATTTGCTGTCTTTGAACACAGGCACACACACAAAGACACACACAAAGACACACACACACACTCACACACATACAAAGAATCCGAAACATATGGCTTCAGAGCCTCCTCGCGGTGGTGGGTGTATGCTTTTATAGGTCAACAGTTTAGAAATGGGGCTTCATGCTGCGTGGCGAACTAAGCACTCCTTTCCACTTACCTGGTGTGTTGCCATGGTAAACCCAGGGGGCTATTAGCCGAGGCGGCAAAAGTATAAAATTATGATCCAAAATACACCCTTTTGAAAAAATATATGTGGAGCTCGGCAGATATACGACCACATACCAAAGGTATTTTTAAATTGGAATAGAGCTATGTCTCCGGATATATAACCTGCTATACACACAATGTTTGAAATGTACCACACTAGTTGCATCATCATTAGTTATAGTTGACAAGCAAGCAGACAAATCACCAATTTGTGAATGATATCTGAAAAAATAGGGCCGATCTATTAACAATTCTGCCAGTTGCCCAGATGTAATTGATGAGGTGGGTGGTGGACTAAATGAGCTGTCTTCGAGATGGTGGCCGCTGTATAACAGCGGACCAGCCTGTGTCATGAAATTACACCTGTCTGGTTCTGCTGCGGAGGTGTCGGCGCAGTGTGTCACAGGGCAGGGTGTATAATTGGGGCCATTGGGTGGGATGGCTTTTGCTTGCTGATGGACAAAGACCAGATCACACATATAGTTTCCTACCACAAACTTTTGGTAGAAAACAGACCTGTCAACCACACAGAAAATAGGATATTTTTGGACTGTGTGAGAAGTACCAAACAGAGGAAGATATGTTTCTGAGCTGGAGAAGAAATCTGTAGGCATTGTCATTTCCTGTTGCATACACTAATAAATACAGACAGTTAGGAACACACTGGTAGAAAGTGGCAATTGATATGTTAGAAAGTGGCATCTGCTATATTTATGGTGTGTTTCACTGTAACAGACACAGTCACAGTCAGAAGTAGCAAAATTCAACTAGAACACAGTTGAAGTCGGATTTCTGACTGAAAATCCAAGATGGCTGCTTGTTGCGTCAACATTAATATGCTGTTGAAACACTATTTTAAAGGACACCTATCATGCTATATTTGAACAATATATTGTAGGACCATACCTATATAAAGTATATATGCCTCATTTCGCTCTATTTACTCTTTCCAGCGCTGTTTTTGCAGGGGGCTGATTCTGTGAGCTGCAGCTGACCACCACCCCCTGCAGGAGAGGGGAGCATGCTCTGAGATCAGCTGCTAGGCTGCAGCGGGGAGAAGAGGGGAGAAAAAGAGATCTCCGTCCACCATGTTTTATTCTTATAGAAGTAAGAAGAGAAGTAACGGGCAAAACCCTCCTTTTTACGCAGCGGTCCAGACATAGACATCAAACGGCTTTAAAGCAAGCAACGATGTTTTCAAATCTGTAATCAAAAGCTCCTCAAAAACACTATCGAAGCAGTTCTGCCGTTGCTACTTAGTTCAAACAGTAACAACGGACTACTTTTCTTAGTGGATGCATGTCAATTTAAATCAATACAACTATTTTTTAAATCAATAAAATCATTTTCTAAATCCATAAAATCATTTAAATTAATATTGAGAGTCATGTCGTTACTTTATCGAGAATGTGGCCATGTAATAAGCGGGATAATGTGCACATTGCATAATGTGCCTTCATGCCGATCTAGATCCCTCCGCTTCGCGTCGGGCTCCTGATCAGCCTGTCGGTGTTCTTTTCTCCATAATGACCGCGTCGCTGCACATTATCCTTACATATGATTATAGAGTCATTATTCATTTGTTTTAAAGCAGGATGCGCAAACGCTTGCCTCGGGGAGGGAGAAAAGAGCCACAGCGGAGAATAAACAGAAGGGCAACCATGGCAACCATGCAAGGAAGTAAGTCTTCTTTAACTGCTTTTGTGGCAGACTACAGCGCCACTTACAGGCCTGGCATATGTAAGCGTCTCCAGCGCTTTCGAGCAGCATCAATGGCCAGCCGTGGCCCAACCTCTCATTCCCCTGATAGGTGGATAATTGACCAATAGCCGCAGCGCCACTTTACTGACGTCAGTAAAGTGTTCAAATCTGGATCAGTCTGTATCAGATCCGTTGCATCCCCTTTTTTAGAGATTTGGGTATGGAGGAAAATAGAGGGTTGTGTTTTCTGACACTTGGTGAGTTCCCTGGAACACCGGGGACATATTCATGTATAAAATACGTACACAAGTGCATTTTGCATGATAAGTCCATTTTAAAGGTCCCATGTCATGGTCATTTCTACTGATCATAATTCCATTGATGAGGTATACTAAATAGATGTATATTGTGCAATTTTCCAAACTCACATTGGTTCTCATACAGCATCTCTGTAAAGTATGTGTATTCACCGGTATTCACTCTCTGTCCTAAACGGCTTGTTGGAGCTCCTGCCCCCCCCCCCCTCC
>NW_022990409.1:0-32171 GCF_902827175.1 Gymnodraco acuticeps
GGCTAACAGTAGCATAACAGCAGGCTTTAACAGGCTAACAACAGGCTAACAGTAGCATAACAGCAGGCTAACAGCAGCATAACAACAGGCTAACAGCAGGCTAACAGCAGCATAACAGCAGGCTGACAACAGGCTAACAGCAGGCTAACAGCAGGCTAACAACAGGCTAACAACAGGCTAACAACAGGCTAACAGTAGCATAACAGCAGGCTAACAGTAGGCTAACAGCAGGCTAACAGCAGGCTAACAACAGGCTAACAACAGGCTAACAGTAGCATAACAGCAGGCTAACAACAGGCTGACAACAGGCTAACAGTAGCATAACAGCAGGCTAACAACAGGCTGACAACAGGCTAACAGTAGCATAACAACAGGCTAACAGTAGCATAACAGCAGGCTAACAGCAGCATAACAGCAGGCTAACAGTAGCATAACAACAGGCTAACAGCAGCATAACAACAGGCTAAAAACAGGCTAACAGTAGCATAACAGCAGGCTAACAGTAAGCTAACAACAGGCTAACAGTAGCATAACAGCAGGCTAACAACAGCATAACAACAGGCTAACAGCAGCATAACAACAGGCTAACAGCAGCATAACAACAGGCTAACAGTAGCATAACAACAGGCTAACAGCCGCATAACAGCAGCATAACAGTAGGCTAACAGCAGACTAACAACAGGCTAACAGCAGCATAACAGCAGGCTAACAGCAGGCTAACAACAGGCTAACAGCAGCATAACAGCAGGCTAACAGCAGACTAACAACAGGCTAAAAGCAGCATAACAGTAGGCTAACAGCAGACTAACAACAGGCTAACAGCAGCATAACAACAGGCTAACAGCAGCATAACAATAGGCTAACAACAGGCTAACAGTAGCATACCAACAGTCTAACAACAGCCTAACAACAGGCTAACAGTAGCATACCAACAGGCTAACAGCAGCATAACAATAGGCTAACAACAGGCTAACAGTAGCATACCAACAGGCTAACAGCAGCCTAACAACAGGCTAACAGTAGCATACCAACAGGCTAACAGCAGCATAACAACAGGCTAACAACAGGCTAACAGCAGGCTAACAACAGGCTAACAGCAGCATAACAGCAGGCTAACAACAGCATAACAACAGGCTAACAACAGGCTAACAGTAGCATACCAACAGGCTAACAGCAGCATAACAACAGGCTAACAACAGGCTAACAGCAGGCTAACAACAGGCTAACAGCTGCATAACAGCAGGCTAACAGCAGCATAACAACAGGCTAACAACAGGCTGACAACAGGCTAACAGCAGCATAACAGCAGGCTAACAGCAGCATAACAACAGGCTAACAGCAGGCTAACAACAGGTTAGCAGCAGCAGTCAGCAGGAAGCTAGTTTGAGCTAACAGACAGAGAGATGGGTTGCGGCCCAATAGTCCATTTAGCTTAGGAACCTTCCTAACGGAGTGAAATGACCCGAAAGTCCCTCAGTGGCAGCCATGATAAGTGCCGTTCGAATTCTCTACATGATAGGAAAGGAGGTTTCAAACTTCCTTTATAGCCTCCTTTAGCTTAGGAACCACTGGACCTCCCTCACCGAGAGGAGAGGATAAAATGCTGCCCCACAATGCATTGCAGCCGCAGCATTTGCCGTCACTCAACAGTCGGCCGTTCACGGAAACAACCGATTATGACGGAGAAATTATATCATGAAAGTTACGGTGCTTATTAAGCATTTTAAAACGTATGTGGTAAGTTGCCAAAGTGCTTTGTTTTTTAACGTTCATCAAATCAAGTTGTATTTATAAAGCACATTTAAAAGCGATGTTTGGTGGAGCCAAAGTGCTGTACATGTAATAAAAACACATTACTACAATCACAATAAAAGACAATAATTGACAACAGAAATATAAAAAACAAAAACACAGGGAAAAGTCAGGTGTCGTGCTCCGCTCTGACTAGAAGGCCAGGAAGAAGAAGTGAGTCTTTAGTGTTGATTTAAAAAACCCCAGGGTCTGGGCCGACCTCACATGGAGGCTATATAGGAGGAGCCAGCCCATTTAGGGCTTTGAAAACGAATAAAAGGAGTTTAAAATCTATTCTGAACCGAACTGGAAGCCAGTGCAGTGAGGCCAGAGTTGGGGTGATGTGGTCACGCTTTTTATGGCCAGTTAGAAGACGTGCAGCTGCATTCTGAACCAGCTGCAGGCGTCTAATTGAGGCCTGGTCCATACCCACATACAGAGCGTTGCAGTAATCCAGTCTCGAGGTCACAAAGGTGTTAATAACCCTTTCTAGGTCTTTAAAAGATAAGAACGACTTGGTCTTAGCCAATAGTCGTATTTTGAAAAAGCAGGTCTTGACTACGGTGCTAACCTGCTTATCAAATTTAAAGGCGCTGTTGAAGGTCACTCCAAGGTTCATGACAGAGGGGAGGATGTTTTTATTGAGGGAGCCCAGAATATCAACCGGGGAGGCTGTTGGTTGGGGTCCAAAAAAGATGACCTCGGTCTTGGTTGCGGTCCAATAGTCCAATTATCATCAGTATTATAATCAAAGAGAGAAATATGAACGTTAGTTTTTACTGAAATGATCAAATAAAGTCAACATCTCACAGTCTTTACTGAGCTGTGGGGTTTGTTCAACTTTTAAAAGATGTTTGAATGGTGATATACACAGAGATAGATGTTAAGGACTAACGTTTATAATAAATACATCTGTATTGATTTAAGATCTTTCCATCAATCATACGTATTGGGATCATTTGTTTTAACGTGGACCGGAGGGAGAGGGGTGACGAGCAGAAGCTTCACTTTCCTTTTTATTTCAATTCCAGCTTTGGTCCTGAAGAATCTGTTTCTCTGTTGTCCACGTTCATAAAGCATAAAGCAGCAGCATCAGAGCACAGAGTCTCTAGATGAGTTCACAGGAGTCCCTCGTTCTTATTGAACATCCATGTTGTAGTCCGCTGTATAGAGAACTGTAGTCTCCATAGTTTCCCCACAGCAGCAGACGCTCATTCAGGACGTCCGCTGGCGCATCAGAAACACGTGGGAGAGTGAAAGTGCAGTCGATTCTCTAAAGTACCGCAGTCTCTTCTCCTAAGTCCTTTTGGATTCTCCTATCCACTATCCCTTAACCCCGTGACCTTTCACTCAGAGGAGAGGAGGAGACGAGAGGAGCTGATTTTTGGACTATTGGGCCACAACCATGGGCTCGGAGACAGGAAGTTACAGGAAGGCGTGAGAAGCAGCAAACAGCACCTCTTCTGAAGCCCCGCCTCCTTCATGGCCCTCAGACACACCTGTGAGTACTCTTTGAGTGTGTGTGTGTGTGTGTGTGTGTGTGTTGCATTACGATCCTTGTGGGGACCTAAATCTGTTTACACAGTCACGTGTGGGGACTCGCCTCCCTTATGGGGACACAATGGAGGTCCCCATAAGGGAGGGGAATCATTCATTTTAGGGTGAAGACTTGGTTAGGATAAGTCTCCAGGAAATGCATGTACGTCAATGTAATGTCCCCTGAAGTGGTGTGTGTGTGTGTGTGTGTGTGTGTGTGTGTGTGTGTGTGTGTGTGTGTGTGTGTGTGTGTGTGTGTGTGTGTGTGTGTGTGTGTGTGTGTGTGTGTGTGTGTGTGTGTGTGTGTGTGTGTGTGTGTGTGTGTGTGTGTGTGTGTGTGTGTGTGTGTGTGTGTGTGTGTGTGAAGCTGCTTAGTACAGAGGGATTAGAGGTGACACGTTGAGTCTCTCTGAGGTTAAGCTGTGCCATGTACCTGTAGAGCAGCACACAGAGGGGGGGAGGAGATGAAGTTTGTGTGTGTGTGTGTGTGTGTGTGTGTGTGTGTGTGTGTGTGTGTGTGTGTGTGTGTGTGTGTGTGTGTGTGTGTGTGTGTGTGTGTGTGTGTGTGTGTGTGTGTGTGTGTGTGTGTGTGGAACAGGAAGTCTGACCTCTGACCCATGTGTCCTGTTGCTAGGAGACATGAACGGCCAATGGTGGGACGGCGAGGCTGCACCGATGTCTTTGGTAAGCCCCGCCCATCTAAGCCCCGCCCCCTCCTTCCTGTCAGGTGTCACATATTGGTGAAATCAACTGATGCTGTTGCTTAGCGACCACACGTTTTTACATTCTCATCAGCATCCGGTCACCTGGCAACCGTCAAAGGATGGAGAGCGTCTGATTGGTCGGATCGTGCTGAACAAGAGGATGAAGGACGGGTCGATTCCTGCAGACACCGGAGCGCTGCTGGGACTCAAGGTGAGACTCCTCCTCCTCTTCCTCCTCCTCCTCCTCCTCCTCTCTCTCCTCCTCATTCTCCTCCTCATCCTCCTCTCTGTTACTTTGCTCATGTGTTCAGGTTGTTGGGGGGAAGATGACAGAGTCTGGTCGTCTCTGTGCGTTCATCACCAAGGTGAAGAAAGGAAGTCTGGCTGACACTGTGGGGCAGCTGAGACCAGGTAACACACACATACACACACACACACACACACACACACACACACACACACACACCTGAACTAACCCTCTCTCAGGTGATCAGGTTCTGGAGTGGAACGGTCAGGTTCTGCAGGGAGCCTCGTTTAACGAAGTCTACAACGTTATCCTGGACTCGCAACCTGAGCCTCAGGTGGGGCTGATGGTGTCCCGCCCCCTCAGGTACACCCACACACACACACACACCACACACACACACACACACACACACACACACACACACACACACACACACACACACACACACACACACACACACACACACCTGATGTTCTGTTGACACATTACTCTTCTGTTCCTCAGAGAGGTTTCCAGAACAGACGGCTTCCTGCTGGACTCCAGTAAGTTCATCAACACAGACACACAACTACTGCTATACAATGTTTACTTCAGGTTAGCTCCACGTCAGAAATGAGCATGCTTGATGTCTGTCTCCATAGAGGCTGAATCATCATGTTAATCACATAGCTATCACATGCCTCAAACAGTCCTGATGCTCTTCTAGGTAATGTTTAGAGTATGAGAGGTCCTGATAATTTATTCCGGCAAATTATTCTGACCTCCTAATTGACCTTTCCGAAGATTATTGAGTCTATGTAAGTTTGCTGCGTGGCTCAGATCCACCAACGTCAGCAAGATCTCACCTCTTCCTAACCCCCCCGAAGAACCAGGTTCAATTAACTGCTGTTTCAATTCAGACAACTCTCTTTTAATCTGTTTAAGCGATCCCGAAGGATTTTGATATCAGTAAATGGAGTGTGCTCCTACCTAAGTGTGTGTGGCAGGGTGCAATCTTACCTTTGACGCAGGAGAGGAGAGCACAGGTGTCTTTTAAAGGATCCCAATCCAACAGGTGGGATTCAGTTTATTTGAAGAAAAATAGGTCCAAACTAATACAGGGTTTATTCCTTCTCTCTTTACAACATTATAATCATACTAACAAAAAAAACCGTGCTGTGATCATGTTCAAATGAAACTTTAATTCACAGTCTTACATTTATTACCAAAATGTTTTAATTTCAACTGCCCATTTCAGTTGTGACATTTTAAAATTCTCCCGATAGAATTTAGAGGTATTTCCTCGTAAAAAGACCGGTGACAATAAAAAGCGCATTCAACTTTTCATTCACCCATTTATTCACTTCAGTTTCATACACTTTTTCCGACACAGACGGCGGATATAACATTTAAAAACCCATTCCTGTCTGCAATTTCGGAGGGGAGATTTTCCTCACAGATGGCAGTATTTATAACATTCCATACACTTTTTCACTCATCAAATCATTCCACTCAGCCAACAACCAATAAATTCGAGAGATATTTACCCCGTCTGGGAGGACCTTACCGAGAGCTATTAACCCAGCTCTGAAGCTTTTTACTCTCACCCCTGTCTTTTATGCACAAAAACCCCGATAACATTTTCCAAAACGCCTCTTCCACACCCACATCAGGAAAAACTGGGCATGGCTTCTACTGTACAGGGCTAAAAACATGACTCGACATGTTCCATAGCTTTTATGGCCTAAACCCCCCCCCCCCTTGTGTACTGCTGCCAGAGGAGAGAGAGAGAAAAACGGCCAACTCTTTTCACAGACACCCATATATCATTTTCCCCTACACACTCAACCTACACAAACCACTTTGTTTTGTTTATACTGTACTATAGAAAACCTAAAATATGAAGCATGTTCATTGTGGGTTATACAAGAATATATTTGATTATATTTGATTATAACTAACTTTCGTTTTTAAGTATTAAACATGCTATGAAAACTCACAACAGTAATCACACATCCTGTCATGTTCACAGCTACAGTTGGGATAGCTTTGTTAGCATGTTGCTCTCAGATTAGAAGAGGACGTTCAGGATTTTCACAACACGACACAACAACCACTAACACCAGACAACAAGGCCCACACAGAGGCCGTTTCTCCATGTTGAGTACACTGCAGAGCCACTATTTCAAGTATACTTCGTCATCGAGTGGCGCCGAATGCTGGGCTTTGGAACAGTCCTTCGGCGCCACTCGATGACGAAGTATACTTGAAATAGTGGCTCTGCAGCCGGTGTACTCGACATTGAGAAAAGCCCAGAGACTGAAAGTGTTTGCTTCTCTCCAGGTTTACCCATCAGCCCCGGCGTTCTCTCCAACCAGGTTTCTGTAAGTTTACCCAGCATGCACTGCACATCAGCCAATCAGCTCTCAGTTAACTGCGTTTCCATGGTGATGTGTTTCAGACCGGCAACAGACGTCCTCTGGTCCCCAGGATCCAGGTACTGTAGAGGGGTTCTCCTCTGGGTTCTCCTGTGGGTTCTCCTCTGGGTTCTCCTGTGGGTTCTCCCCTGGGTTCTCCTCTGGGGGTTTTCCTCTGGGTTCTCCTCTGGGTTCTCCTCTGGGTTCTCCTCTGGGTTCTCCTCTGGGGGTTCTCCTCTGGGGGTTCTCCTCTGGGTTCTCCTGTGGGTTCTCCTCTGGGGGTTTTCCTCTGGGTTCTCCTCTGGGGGTTCTCCTCTGGGTTCTCCTCTGGGTTCTCCTCTGGGTTCTCCTCTGGGTTCTCCTCTGGGGGTTCTCCTCTGGGGGTTCTCCTCTGGGTTCTCCTCTGGGTTCTCCTCTGGGTTCTCCTCTGGGTTCTCCTCTGTGGGTTCTCCTCTGGGTTCTCCTCTGGGGGTTCTCCTCTGGGGGTTCTCCTCTGGGGGTTCTCCTCTAGGTTCTCCTCTCTTTGTTCTCCTTGGGGTTCCTCTCTCTTACTTCCTCTCTCTTGGTTCTCCTGTCTGGGTTTTCCTCTCTGGGTTCTCCTCTCTGGGTTCTCCTCTCTGGGTTCTCTTCTGGGTTCTCCTCTGGGGGTTCTCCTCTGGGTTCTCCTCTGGATTCTCCTCTGGGTTCTCCTCTGGGGGTTCTCCTCTGGGTTCTCCTCTGGGGGTTCTCCTCTGGGGGTTCTCCTCTAGGTTCTCCTCTCTTTGTTCTCCTTGGGGTTCCTCTCTCTTACTTCCTCTCTCTTGGTTCTCCTCTCTGGGTTCTCCTCTCTGGGTTCTCCTCTCTGGGTTCTCCTCTCTGGGTTCTCCTCTGGGTTCTCCTCTGGGGGTTCTCCTCTGGGGGTTCTCCTCTGGGGGTTCTCCTCTAGGTTCTCCTCTCTTTGTTCTCCTTGGGGTTCCTCTCTCTTACTTCCTCTCTCTTGGTTCTCCTCTCTGGGTTCTCTTCTCTGGGTTCTCCTCTCTGGGTTCTCCTCTGGGTTCTCCTCTGGGTTCTCCTCTGGGGGTTCTCCTCTGGGTTCTCCTCTGGGGGTTCTCCTCTGGGGGTTCTCCTCTGGGGGTTCTCCTCTCTTTGTTCTCCTTGGGGTTCCTCTCTCTTACTTCCTCTCTCTTGGTTCTCCTGTCTGGGTTTTCCTCTCTGGGTTCTCCTCTCTGGGTTCTCCTCTCTGGGTTCTCCTCTCTGGGTTCTCCTCTCTGGGTTCTCCTCTCTGGGTTCTCCTCTGGGTTCTCCAGTGTTCTCCAGTGTTTTGTTCTCTTCCAGGTGAAGCTCTGGTATGATAAAGTGGGCCATCAGCTGATCGTGACAGTTCTTGGAGCAAAAGAGCTTCCTGTCCGGGCCGACAGCCGACCAAGGAACCCGTTCGCTAAGATCTACTTCCTGCCGGACCGCAGGTGAGAACATGAGAACCCGTTCTTTAAGATCTACTTCCTGCCGGACCGCAGGTGAGAACATGAGAACCCTTTCTTTAAGATCTACTTCCTGCCGGACCGCAGGTGAACACATGAGAACCGGTTCTGATAGCTAATCCTCAGGTAAACAGGGTCGTGTGCACACAGGAAGTGAGGGGGAAGACCTTTCAGAATAAAAGAGGAGCCAAACAGCTTTATGCGTATGCTCAAAATATAAAACCGTATAAAATAATAAAGGGAACAATAAAGAAGTCCCGCCTCCTGTCATTAAGCCCCGCCTCCTATCATTTAGCCCTTATTATCTCTTTCCTAATGTAAAGTATTTTTGAGCCAAAGTGTCGTCAGGAGGCCGTCTTCATCTCATTTTGCTGCGCCCCCCCCTCTCCCCCCCCCCCTCAGTGATGAGTCTCTGATTGACAGACCCTCTCCCCCCTTCCCTCTCTCTCCCCCCTTCCCTCTCTCTCCCCCCTTCCCTCTCTCTCCCCCCTCCCTCAGTGATCGGAGCTACCGCAGGACGAAGACAGTCAGAAAGTCTCTGGATCCTCGATGGAACCAGACCTTCATGTTCTCCTCCGTGCAGAACAGAGACCTGAGGGAGAGGAACCTGGAGCTGACTGCCTGGGACCAGGGGGGGGAGGAGCTACTGCTGGGGGAGGTAAACAAGCAGGGGGGAGGAGCTACTGCTGGGGGAGGCAACCAATCAGGGGGGAGGAGCTACTGCTGGGGGAGTTAACCAATCAGGGGGGAGGAGCTACTGCTGGGGGATGTAACCAATCCGGGGGGAGGAGCTACTGCTGGGGGAGGTAACCAATCAGGGGGGAGGGGCTACTGCTCGGGAGGTAACCAATCAGAGGGGAGGGGGCGAGTAGAAGTACTCAGATCTTGTAGTAAAAGTAGAAGTACTCAGATCTTGTAGTAAAAGTAGAAGTACTCAGATCTGGTAGCCTACTTGAGTAAAAGTAGAAGTACTCAGATCTTGTAGTAAAAGTAGAAGTACTCAGATCTTGTACTTGAGTAAAAGTAGAAGTACTCAGATCTTGTAGTTGAGTAAAAGTAGAAGTACTCAGATATTGTACTTGAGTAAAAGTAGAAGTACTCAGATATTGTACTTGAGTAAAAGTAGAAGTACTCAGATCTTGTACTTGAGTACAAGTAGAAGTACCAGAGTGTAGGAATACTCTGTTACAGTAAAGTCCTGCATTCAAGTGAAAGTAGAAAAGTATTCTCATCAAAATATAGTGAAAGACAGTAAAAGTATTCGTTGTGCAGATTGGTCCATTTCAGAATAATATATATGATATGTTTTATAATGATTGATCATGAAAGTGTTCTCAAAGCTGGTAAAGGTGTATGGGCTCAGAACAGTCTCATAACACACACGTGCACACAGAAGGATCCCCATTCTTTTTCAATGCACACACAAATGTGTTCCGTTTCATATTCATGGAAATAAAATACAAATACAGAAAAAAGTTTTACAGATGTATTTTTGATCCTCACATATTAGCTTTCCGTTTAAATCCCCTGCACCTGCAAACACAACCAGCTCTGTGCACGGATCGCTGTGCACGGATCGCTGTGCACGGATCGCTGTGCATTCGTGTGTGGGTTTTTTGAGACTCCCCTGACGGTCAGCCGATTCGTACTTGTAATTGTTTCTATCTATAGCCAATCAGATGTCTCCTTCATTCTAAGCCAATCACACGAGCGCGCCCCCACGAGCACAGCGATCCATGCACAGAGAGCGGTTTGTGTTTGCAGGCAGGGGCGGCGCCAGGGGGGGGCTAGGGGGTGCTTTTTTTTGTTTTAAAAAAAAATCATTATTATTATTTTTATTAAATTATTAAAATGATTGATTACATGCAAATGTGAAACAAACAAATGTTTGACCAAAAACATAAAGCCAACACAGGTGATATGATTAGGCCAATGGCCAGCACCCATTCGATTTTTGACCTACCCATAGGCTAAATGACTTTGTGACACTTGAGTGACTTCCTGTTAGCTAGAGCGAAAAATGATTTGCTAACAGCAAAGTGAAAAATTGATCGTTTTTTAGTCCTTAAACGTCCACGTGTGGACACTCAATCAAAACCACCTGAAAGCGAGAGGGATTCTGCCTCGTGAGTACAAGTAGCTTACTTCTGGGTCTCTGTGTTTCATTCAAGCTCTGCTGATGCAGTAGAACATTCATCTGTAGCTCTGGTGCATTAATGGGAAACCCTTCATGTTTGAGCACCCTCTGTGAAACCCCACAGCACCCCCAAGAGAAAATCTCTGGTGCCGCCACTGTTTGCAGGTGCAGGGGATTTAAACGGAAAGCTAATATGTGAGGATCAAAAATACATATGTAAAACTTTTTTCTGTATTTGGATTTTATTTACATGAATATGAAACGGAACACATTTGTGTGTGCATTGAAAAACACACGTGTGGATCCTTCTGTGTGCATGTGTGTGTTCTGAGCCCATAAAGGTGTAGCTAGTTTGAATGGCTTTGTATACTGCAGGGTAGCTGGTGGATTTACTCCAGGTGGAACTAAAGTCTGATTCAACACTTGATTAGATTTCACATCATTCATCCTGATCTGTGAAGTAACTAAAGGTATTAAATACATGTAGTGGAGGAGAAGTACACCGTGTACCTCTGAACTGTAGTGGAGTAGAAGTACACCATGTACCTCTGAACTGTAGTGGAGTAGAAGTACACCATGTACCTCTGAACTGTAGTGGAGTAGAAGTACACCATGTACCTCTGAACTGTAGTGGAGTAGAAGTACACCATGTACCTCTGAACTGTAGTGGAGTAGAAGTACACCATGTACCTCTGAACTGTAGTGGAGTAGAAGTACACCATGTACCTCTGAACTGTAGTGGAAGTACTTGAGTAAATGTACAGTTACTCCCCCCAGGTGATCGTCCAGCTGGACTCGGCTCTCCTGGATGATCAGCCTCACTGGTACAAACTGCAGCTGCCCATCACCCCCCCCCATCCTGCAGAGGAGGGGTCTGCAGAGTGAGACACACACACACACACACACACACACACACACACACACACACACACATACACACACACAATCACACACACACACACACACACACACACACACTTTGATGGTTATATTATAACTAGGGCTGTCAAGTTAACGCGTTAATAACGCATTAACGGCAAAAAAATGTAACGCCACTAATTATTTTAACGCGATTAACGCATGTGTATTTTTGTCCTCGGCCGCCCCGTAGTTTCAGAGCACATCGAGTTTAAAATACCATCTACAAGCTGATGCTGACAGCCCCGCTCCTGCCGCCCGCTTGTGGCAGACCACACTTCCACGCTCACCGGCAGGCACCAACTGGCTATTGGGAGGACCGGGAGAGACCTTACGTATATTGTTGTTGTTAGCATCTGGTGCTAGCTAGCTGCGCTAACGGATATAAGGAGCTGTTTAAATGAAAACAGAGGAGCGACATTTCGCCACAACTGCGCCGAGCACTTGACTTTATGCAGGAAGCCAGACAGTGGGACATTGTACGAGAAGTCAGCACACTCAGCACGGATAGTGCAACATGACTGCAGCGTCCAGGCAGCTCCCGTTCGAGCATGTGCCTTGAGTTGCACATAGCTCCAACGATCCATCACACAAACACACACACACACACGCACAGACACACACTTTGTATTGTATTATTGAATGAGAGAGGTTCCAGGTTGTTGTGTTTAATATTCATGAGAATATTTGTCATTGTTCAAATGATAATAAACATTTGCATAAAGCATATTTGTCCACTCATATGTTGATAAGAGTATTAAAAACTTAAAAAATATTCCTCTAAGGTACATTTAGAACAGATAAAAAATGTGCGATTAATTTGCGATTAATCGCGATTAAATATTTTAATCGACTGACAGCCCTAGTTATAACATTTATTCCATGTCCTTTATACATTTCTTCATCTTGTTTTTTCTTCTGTTTAACTTTTTTCCCATGATGCTTTGCCAGACAAAGGTCCAGTGGCGGCCGGCCCATAGGGGCGCTAGGGGCTCCGCCCCCCCTCTTCCCACATGTTTGATTGTCATTCAAAATAAAATAAAAAATATATTTTATTTTTATTTGTAATGAACAAGGTAAATATTATATAGTTGGTATCAGTAAAATGTATAATCTAAAATAAAATCTCGTTTCAAATTGTGTTACGATGTCTAAATATACTGATAAGTCACTGCCTGGCCGGCGTGTAGAAAGAGCCCTCTCTCGTCTGGGCGCTAAGAAAGGAGCCCTCACTCAGCCCCAGCAGCAGCCAACACATTGCTGACTGTTGCTATCTGTAAACTATGCCGCCGACACATAGTTTCAGCCAATCAACGTCGTCAGATCTGATGCTCAAAGGACGGCAATGTCAGCGCCCGATGCAGTCTGTGAGTTGGTTATGGCTAGAAAGGATCCGTCTTGTGTAAAACTCTCGCGAGAGTTTGCGAGTCACGTGTCTGAATGTTTACGCTTGACAGGTAGCCTTTCAGTTACTCGTTAACATCAGTGCGCCACAGCCAAGATGGTGAGAAGCTAATCTATTAATGAGGTCAATGACAGGGAGTGTGATTGTTACTGTGTGTGACTAGCTGGATGCAAACAGGTACACGCTGTCTTTTGTTTCCCATGCTCGCTCTTCAACAGCCGACACACACATACACACACACACACACACACACATATTATTGTATATAGTTGAGTTGTGACAGCATCCATCAAACTAGATTTGTTGCCTTAATGGTCTATTTTCTAATATTTCTGTGTTTCTGAACCACGGCTGTGTCTGCATATAATGTTCGTATTTAGTCTCCTGATTTTAAATGGGAATTAAATCATTTGAGTGTTCCCAAAGAACCGCTGTTCTGCAGTTTGTGTGGGCCTGCTGTTGCACAGTAGAAACTATGTCCAGGACACGGTGTTTGGAAGGTTCATAGCTAACCACACTGAAGATTATGGAGGTATTGATCAGTCTTCTCAATTTGTCCTTCCCCCCCCCCCCTCTAACATCACCAGAAGTCATCATTTAAGGGGTCATTCCTCAAAATGTTCCCCGTGTGGTAATAGCCCCACCTAAAATAATTTCCACCAGCCGCCACTGCAAAGGTCCACACTATTACGCAGGTTGTGTGTGTGTGTGTGTGTGTGTGTGTGTGTGTGTGTGTGTGTGTGTGTGTGTGTGTGTGTGTGTGTGTGTGTGTGTGTGTGTGTGTGTGTGTGTGTGTGTGTGTGTGTGTGTGTGTGTGTGTGTGTGTGTGTGTGTGTGTGTGTGTGTGTGTGTGTGTGTGTGTGTGTGTGTGTGTGTGTGTGTGTTATAGATTCATGTAATTTAACCTCTCTGTTTCTCAGGCGCTCCCAGGATCAGTGAGTTAGAAGAGGATGGCATCGGGGTCGTCTCAGGTGAACTACACCTCCCAGCATGCACTGCAGCTCAACATTCAATATACTATATGTATAAGTATGATTTATTGATTTAATTTTTTTCCATGCAGACTACCGGCTGAGTGGGCGGGACTTCCACAGCTCCACCCAATCAGTGCCTGAACAGGTCATGATGGCGTCCAATCAGAACGCTCGTTCAGACCTAGTTCGGATGAGGTCACGGTCTCCGAGCCAGTCCTCCCCCCTCAGGTAAAGCAGTTACTACACCTGTATTAAAAGTCTCCTATCATGCAAGGTCACTTTCTGATGTCTTCTCTACATCACCATGTGTCCTCGGTGTGTCAGGAGACTCACAAAGTGATGTCTCCTCTACATCACCATGTGTCCTCGGTGTGTCAGGAGACTCACAAAGTGATGTCTCCTCTACATCACCATGTGTCCTCTGTGTGTCAGGAGACTCACAAAGTGATGTCTCCTCTACATCACCATGTGTCCTCGGTGTGTCAGGAGACTCACAAAGTGATGTCTCCTCTACATCACCATGTGTCCTCGGTGTGTCAGGAGACTCACAAAGTGATGTCTTCTCCACATCACCATGTGTCCCCGGTGTGTCAGGAGACTCACAAAGTGATGTCTCCTCTACATCACCGTGTGTCCTCGGTGTGTCAGGAGACTCACAGAGTGATGTCTTCTCTACATCACCGTGTGTCCCCGGTGTGTCAGGAGACTCACAAAGTGATGTCTTCTCTACATCACCATGTGTCCCCGGTGTGTCAGGAGACTCACAGAGTGATGTCTTCTCTTCATCACCATGTGTCCTCGGTGTGTCAGGAGACTCACAGAGTGATGTCTCCTCTACATCACCATGTGTCCCCGGTGTGTCAGGAGACTCACAGAGTGATGTCTTCTCTACATCACCATGTGTCCCCGGTGTGTCAGGAGACTCACAGAGTGATGTCTCCTCTACATCACCATGTGTCCCCGGTGTGTCAGGAGACTCACAAAGTGATGTCTTCTCCACATCACCATGTGTCCCCGGTGTGTCAGGAGACTCACAAAGTGATGTCTTCTCTACATCACCATGTGTCCCCGGTGTGTCAGGAGACTCACAGAGTGATGTCTTCTCTACATCACCGTGTGTCCCCGGTGTGTCAGGAGACTCACAGAGTGATGTCTCCTCTACATCACCGTGTGTCCTCGGTGTGTCAGGAGACTCACAGAGTGATGTCTTCTCTTCATCACCATGTGTCCTCGGTGTGTCAGGAGACTCACAGAGTGATGTCTTCTCTACATCACCATGTGTCCTCGGTGTGTCAGGAGACTCACAGAGTGATGTCTTCTCTACATCACCATGTGTCCTCGGTGTGTCAGGAGACTCACAGAGTGATGTCTTCTCTACATCACCATGTGTCCTCGGTGTGTCAGGAGACTCACAGAGTGATGTCTCCTCTACATCACCATGTGTCCTCGGTGTGTCAGGAGACTCACAGAGTGATGTCTTCTCTACATCACCGTGTGTCCCCGGTGTGTCAGGAGACTCACAGAGTGATGTCTCCTCTACATCACCATGTGTCCTCGGTGTGTCAGGAGACTCACAGAGTGATGTCTTCTCTTCATCACCATGTGTCCTCGGTGTGTCAGGAGACTCACAGAGTGATGTCTTCTCTACATCACCATGTGTCCTCGGTGTGTCAGGAGACTCACAGAGTGATGTCTCCTCTACATCACCATGTGTCCTCGGTGTGTCAGGAGACTCACAGAGTGATGTCTTCTCCACATCACCATGTGTCCCCGGTGTGTCAGGAGACTCACAAAGTGATGTCTCCTCTACATCACCATGTGTCCCCGGTGTGTCTGGAGACTCACAGAGTGATGTCTTCTCTACATCACCATGTGTCCCCGGTGTGTCAGGAGACTCACAGAGTGATGTCTCCTCTACATCACCATGTGTCCTCGGTGTGTCAGGAGACTCACTAAGTGATGTCTTCTCCACATCACCATGTGTCCTCTGTGTGTCAGGAGACTCACAGAGTGATGTCTTCTCTACATCACCATGTGTCCCCGGTGTGTCAGGAGACTCACAGAGTGATGTCTCCTCTACATCACCATGTGTCCCCGGTGTGTCAGGAGACTCACTAAGTGATGTCTCCTCTACATCACCATGTGTCCTCGGTGTGTCAGGAGACTCACAGAGTGATGTCTCCTCTACATCACCATGTGTCCTCGGTGTGTCAGGAGACTCACAGAGTGATGTCTCCTCTACATCACCATGTGTCCCCGGTGTGTCAGGAGACTCACAGAGTGATGTCTCCTCTACATCACCATGTGTCCCCGGTGTGTCAGGAGACTCACTAAGTGATGTCTTCTCTACATCACCGTGTGTCCCCGGTGTGTCAGGAGACTCACAGAGTGATGTCTCCTCTACATCACCGTGTGTCCTCGGTGTGTCAGGAGACTCACAGAGTGATGTCTTCTCTACATCACCATGTGTCCCCGGTGTGTCAGGAGACTCACTAAGTGATGTCTCCTCTACATCACCATGTGTCCCCGGTGTGTCAGGAGACTCACTAAGTGATGTCTCCTCTACATCACCATGTGTCCCCGGTGTGTCAGGAGACTCACTAAGTGATGTCTTCTCCACATCACCATGTGTCCCCGGTGTGTCAGGAGACTCACTAAGTGATGTCTCCTCTACATCACCATGTGTCCCCGGTGTGTCAGGAGACTCACTAAGTGATGTCTCCTCTACATCACCATGTGTCCTCGGTGTGTCAGGAGACTCACAGAGTGATGTCTCCTCTACATCACCATGTGTCCCCGGTGTGTCAGGAGACTCACAGAGTGATGTCTCCTCTACATCACCATGTGTCCCCGGTGTGTCAGGAGACTCACAGAGTGATGTCTCCTCTACATCACCATGTGTCCTCGGTGTGTCAGGAGACTCACAGAGTGATGTCTTCTCTACATCACCATGTGTCCCCGGTGTGTCAGGAGACTCACTAAGTGATGTCTCCTCTACATCACCATGTGTCCTCGGTGTGTCAGGAGACTCACAGAGTGATGTCTCCTCTACATCACCATGTGTCCCCGGTGTGTCAGGAGACTCACAGAGTGATGTCTCCTCTACATCACCGTGTGTCCCCGGTGTGTCAGGAGACTCACAAAGTGATGTCTCCTCTACATCACCATGTGTCCCCGGTGTGTCAGGAGACTCACAAAGTGATGTCTTCTCCACATCACCATGTGTCCCCGGTGTGTCAGGAGACTCACAAAGTGATGTCTCCTCTACATCACCATGTGTCCTCGGTGTGTCAGGAGACTCACAGAGTGATGTCTTCTCTACATCACCATGTGTCCCCGGTGTGTCAGGAGACTCACTAAGTGATGTCTCCTCTACATCACCATGTGTCCCCGGTGTGTCAGGAGACTCACAGAGTGATGTCTCCTCTACATCACCGTGTGTCCTCGGTGTGTCAGGAGACTCACAGAGTGATGTCTTCTCTACATCACCATGTGTCCTCGGTGTGTCAGGAGACTCACAGAGTGATGTCTCCTCTACATCACCATGTGTCCTCGGTGTGTCAGGAGACTCACTAAGTGATGTCTTCTCTACATCACCATGTGTCCTCGGTGTGTCAGGAGACTCACAGAGTGATGTCTCCTCTACATCACCGTGTGTCCCCGGTGTGTCAGGAGACTCACTAAGTGATGTCTTCTCTACATCACCATGTGTCCTCGGTGTGTCAGGAGACTCACTAAGTGATGTCTTCTCTACATCACCATGTGTCCTCGGTGTGTCAGGAGACTCACAGAGTGATGTCTCCTCTACAGCACCATGTGTCCCCGGTGTGTCAGGAGACTCACTAAGTGATGTCTCCTCTACATCACCATGTGTCCTCGGTGTGTCAGGAGACTCACAGAGTGATGTCTTCTCTACATCACCATGTGTCCTCGGTGTGTCAGGAGACTCACAAAGTGATGTCTCCTCTACATCACCATGTGTCCCCGGTGTGTCAAGAGACTCACAAAGTGATGTCTTCTCCACATCACCGTGTGTCCCCGGTGTGTCAGGAGACTCTCAAAGTGATGTCTTCTCTACATCACCATGTGTCCTCGGTGTGTCAGGAGACTCACAAAGTGATGTCTCCTCTACATCACCATGTGTCCCCGGTGTGTCAAGAGACTCACAAAGTGATGTCTTCTCCACATCACCGTGTGTCCCCGGTGTGTCAGGAGACTCTCAAAGTGATGTCTTCTCTACATCACCATGTGTCCCCGGTGTGTCAGGAGACTCACAAAGTGATGTCTTCTCTACATCACCATGTGTCCCCGGTGTGTCAGGAGACTCACTAAGTGATGTCTCCTCTACATCACCGTGTGTCCTCTGTGTGTCAGGAGACTCACAGAGTGATGTCTTCTCTACATCACCATGTGTCCTCGGTGTGTCAGGAGACTCACAGAGTGATGTCTTCTCTACATCACCGTGTGTCCCCGGTGTGTCAGGAGACTCACAGAGTGATGTCTTCTCTACATCACCATGTGTCCTCGGTGTGTCAGGAGACTCACAGAGTGATGTCTTCTCTACATCACCGTGTGTCCCCGGTGTGTCAGGAGACTCACAGAGTGATGTCTCCTCTACATCACCATGTGTCCCCGGTGTGTCAGGAGACTCACAAAGTGATGTCTTCTCTACATCACCATGTGTCCCCGGTGTGTCAGGAGACTCACAGAGTGATGTCTCCTCTACATCACCATGTGTCCTCGGTGTGTCAGGAGACTCACAAAGTGATGTCTTCTCTACATCACCATGTGTCCCCGGTGTGTCAGGAGACTCACAGAGTGATGTCTCCTCTACATCACCATGTGTCCCCGGTGTGTCAGGAGACTCACAAAGTGATGTCTTCTCTACATCACCATGTGTCCCCGGTGTGTCAGGAGACTCACAGAGTGATGTCTCCTCTACATCACCATGTGTCCTCGGTGTGTCAGGAGACTCACAGAGTGATGTCTCCTCTACATCACCATGTGTCCCCGGTGTGTCAGGAGACTCACAGAGTGATGTCTCCTCTACATCACCATGTGTCCCCGGTGTGTCAGGAGACTCACAGAGTGATGTCTCCTCTACATCACCGTGTGTCCCCGGTGTGTCAGGAGACTCACTAAGTGATGTCTACTCCACATCACCATGTGTCCCCGGTGTGTCAGGAGACTCACAGAGTGATGTCTTCTCTACATCACCATGTGTCCTCGGTGTGTCAGGAGACTCACAGAGTGATGTCTCCTCTACATCACCATGTGTCCCCGGTGTGTCAGGAGACTCACAGAGTGATGTCTTCTCTACATCACCATGTGTCCCCGGTGTGTCAGCAGACTCACAGAGTGATGTCTTCTCTACATCACCGTGTGTCCCCGGTGTGTCAGGAGACTCACAGAGTGATGTCTTCTCTACATCACCATGTGTCCTCGGTGTGTCAGGAGACTCACAGAGTGATGTCTCCTCTACATCACCATGTGTCCTCGGTGTGTCAGGAGACTCACAGAGTGATGTCTCCTCTACATCACCATGTGTCCCCGGTGTGTCAGGAGACTCACAGAGTGATGTCTTCTCTACATCACCATGTGTCCCCGGTGTGTCAGGAGACTCACAGAGTGATGTCTTCTCTACATCACCGTGTGTCCCCGGTGTGTCAGGAGACTCACTAAGTGATGTCTACTCCACATCACCATGTGTCCTCGGTGTGTCAGGAGACTCACAGAGTGATGTCTCCTCTACATCACCATGTGTCCCCGGTGTGTCAGGAGACTCACAGAGTGATGTCTTCTCTACATCACCATGTGTCCCCGGTGTGTCAGGAGACTCACAGAGTGATGTCTTCTCTACATCACCATGTGTCCTCGGTGTGTCAGGAGACTCACAGAGTGATGTCTTCTCTACATCACCATGTGTCCCCGGTGTGTCAGGAGACTCACAGAGTGATGTCTTCTCTACATCACCGTGTGTCCCCGGTGTGTCAGGAGACTCACAGAGTGATGTCTTCTCTACATCACCGTGTGTCCCCGGTGTGTCAGGAGACTCACAGAGTGATGTCTTCTCTACATCACCATGTGTCCTCGGTGTGTCAGGAGACTCACAGAGTGATGTCTTCTCTACATCACCGTGTGTCCCCGGTGTGTCAGGAGACTCACAAAGTGATGTCTTCTCCACATCACCATGTGTCCTCGGTGTGTCAGGAGACTCACAGAGTGATGTCTCCTCTACATCACCATGTGTCCCCGGTGTGTCAGGAGACTCACAGAGTGATGTCTCCTCTACATCACCGTGTGTCCCCGGTGTGTCAGGAGACTCACTAAGTGATGTCTTCTCTACATCACCATGTGTCCCCGGTGTGTCAGGAGACTCACAGAGTGATGTCTTCTCTACATCACCATGTGTCCTCGGTGTGTCAGGAGACTCACAGAGTGATGTCTCCTCTACATCACCATGTGTCCTCGGTGTGTCAGGAGACTCACAGAGTGATGTCTCCTCTACATCACCGTGTGTCCCCGGTGTGTCAGGAGACTCACTAAGTGATGTCTCCTCTACATCACCGTGTGTCCCCGGTGTGTCAGGAGACTCACAGAGTGATGTCTTCTCTACATCACCATGTGTCCCCGGTGTGTCAGGAGACTCACAGAGTGATGTCTCCTCTACATCACCATGTGTCCTCGGTGTGTCAGGAGACTCACAGAGTGATGTCTCCTCTACATCACCATGTGTCCCCGGTGTGTCAGGAGACTCACAGAGTGATGTCTTCTCTACATCACCATGTGTCCTCGGTGTGTCAGGAGACTCACAGAGTGATGTCTCCTCTACATCACCATGTGTCCTCGGTGTGTCAGGAGACTCACAGAGTGATGTCTCCTCTACATCACCGTGTGTCCCCGGTGTGTCAGGAGACTCACAGAGTGATGTCTCCTCTACATCACTGTGTGTCCCCGGTGTGTCAGGAGACTCACTAAGTGATGTCTCCTCTACATCACTGTGTGTCCCCGGTGTGTCAGGAGACTCACTAAGTG
The DNA here is from genome assembly GCF_902827175.1 of Gymnodraco acuticeps. Taxonomy (NCBI): domain Eukaryota; kingdom Metazoa; phylum Chordata; class Actinopteri; order Perciformes; family Bathydraconidae; genus Gymnodraco; species Gymnodraco acuticeps. The sequence goes on from NW_022990409.1 coordinate 20,604, forward strand.
ATGTCTCCTCTACATCACTGTGTGTCCCCGGTGTGTCAGGAGACTCACTAAGTGATGTCTCCTCTACATCACCGTGTGTCCCCGGTGTGTCAGGAGACTCACAGAGTGATGTCTTCTCTACATCACCATGTGTCCCCGGTGTGTCAGGAGACTCACAAAGTGATGTCTCCTCTACATCACCATGTGTCCCCGGTGTGTCAGGAGACTCACAAAGTGATTACAAACCGGTACTAAGTCAATACCGGTACCTGATTGGACGGTATCGGTATACCGTTAAGCCGCTGGACAAACGGTGTTTGCTATCGGTATCAAGCCCCCAGGAAGTGCGCCGGAGTCTGATGAGAATATTCGTTGTGGCCAAACGGCGGTACTACACTTCCTTTTGGTTGCTGGGCCCGGAAACACTTTTTCCCATTGACTTACATGGGGAAAGAGTGGTCTGTAACTTGTTGGATAATTGTTTTTAAACTAGATAAACTACCCAATATGAACGTTTGTATAGCCCTTATTAAAAACATTCGTTCCTCAAGTTGTAAAAATTTGCTAATAACGTTATTCTGAGAGTTATTTCCCTCGGCATTATGAACGCGCATCTAACCCACGGGACCGCGCCGCCCGGCACCTTCATGTTACGTGTTCAGCACTACATGAGTTTCTCTTTACCTGATCTTTACCCATGGATGCACAACAACAACGGACCATATCGCCTTACTGCCCACGGAGCTGTAATAATGGATATATTGCACATGTTTGCTGTAATTCATCATTTGTAAAATATTATACTACATGGGCTGTATGATGTAAATCTTGTACCGTAAATGTTGTATTAAAGAAAGTTAATATTACCGACGTTAGATTAACGTCCCTGTAGCTTATTATTGCACTAAGAAGCTTATTGCACTGTATATATATATATATATATATATATATATATATATATATATATATATATACAGTGCAATAATTCTTTCATGCTAAATGAAGCTCTGTTGGATATCACTAGATCCTGTTACAGCGTAATATAAGTACATAACGATTGATGTGTACATTAGCATAATTACTAGCTAGCCGCTAGCTGCTAACTGCCGCCTCGTTCATATCAAATCCATCATAATAACAATCCATTACCATGCTGTCATGAACGCGCGGTGCTGTTACGTGTACGCAAATTGACGTGCTTGATGTGAACGAGCATTTTGGTTAAAGTTGCGCATGCTCTATGAGTGCACATACGGGTACTTCTCAGGCATGCCGGGTAATCTGTGACGTTTCACTCTCTCAAAAGTTGGGCCATTTTATCATCATGCGCTAATGAGCAGCTCTCATAGGAATGAATGAGGCCCCGCCTCCCACGCTGTATCCGGGTTGCATTCCAATAGTCCATTTAGCTTAGGAACCTTCCTAACGGAGTGAAATGACCCGAAAGTCCCTCAGTGGCAGCCATGATAAGTGCCGTTCCAATTCTCCAAATGAAAGGAAAGGAGGTGTCAAGCTTCCTTTATAACCTCCTTTAGCTTAGGAACCACTGGACCTCCCTAACCGAAAGGAGAGGAGAAAATGCTGCCCCACAATGCATTGCAGCCGCAGCATTTGCCGTCACATAACAGTCGGCCGTTCACGGACACAAACGATTATGGGAGAAATGATATCATGAAAGTTACGGTGCTTATTAAGCATTTTAAAACGTATGTGGTAAGTTGCCAAAGTGCTTTGTTCTGAACGTTCATCAGTATTATAATCAAAGAGAGAAATATGAACGTTAGTTTTTACTGAAATGATCAAATAAAGTCAACATCTCACAGTCTTCACTGAGCTGTGTGGTTTGTTCAACTTTTAAAAGATGTTTGAATGGTGATATACACAGAGATAGATGTTAAGGACTAACGTTTATAATAAATACATTTGTATTGATTTTAAGATATTTTCATCAATCATACGTATTGGGATCATTTGTTTTAACGTGGACCGGAGGGAGAGGGGGACGAGCAGAAGCTTCACTTTCCTTTTTATTTCAATTCCAGCTTTGGTCCTGAAGAATCTGTTTCTCTGTTGTCCCCGTTCATAAAGCATAAAGCAACAGCGTCAGAGCACAGAGTCTCTAGATGAGTTCACAGGAGTCCCTCGTTCTTATTGAACATCCATGTTGTAGTCCGCTGTATAGAGAACTGTAGTTTCCATAGTTTCCCCACAGCAGCAGACGCACATTCAGGACGTCCGCTGGCGCATCAGAAACACGTGGGATAGTGAAAGTGCAGTCGATTCTCTAAAGTACCGCAGTCTCTTCTCCTAAGTCCTTTTGGATTCTCCTATCCACTCTCCCTTAACCCCGTGACCTTTCACTCAGAGGTCAAGGAATAGGAGATAGGGTTAGAACTTAGGAGCTGATTTTTGGATTATCGGAACGCAACCCAGTTGTTATTATACATCCATGATCGGTATATGTGTTACGTCTACTTCCTTAGTTTAACTTTAAACCGTTCTGGTTGGTTGGGAACCCTCATCCCGTGTGCTGTATCCGGTTTGAGACCCCTCTGATTGGCCACTGTAAATGCCACTCGTCATCTCGCTCAACAGCGCTCTTATTGTTGTTGTGAGACTCCCGCAGGCATGGCGGACAGAGCGAATCGATCGAAGGTCTGGGTGCACTTTAAAACATGTAGTGGCGATAGTGCAAGGTGCAATCTATGTACTGTTAACTGTGTTAACTGTGTTCTTGGCTCCCCATCCCCCAGAGAATTCAGTATAAGATCCTCCTGATGACATACAAAGCCCTCCATAACCTGGCCCCATCCTACCTGACTGACCTCCTCCACAGACACACTCCCACTCGCTCCCTCCGCTCTGCTACTGCCAACCTCCTGTCCCTCCCCACCCGGACCAACCTCAAGTCCTGGGGCGACAGAGCCTTCTCCGTTACTGCACCCACCCTCTGGAACTCACTACCCCAATCCATCAGAGACTCTTCCTCCCTCACAGCATTCAAAACATCACTCAAAACCCACCTGTTCAACACTGCATTCAACCACTGACCACCCCCCTCCCCCCTATTTTCTGTTTTGTTTATCTCTTTTTGTATTTCTTTGTTATCTATTTTTTTTTTTTTCTCTTGTCTTTATTTTTCTTAACTCTCTGTCAAAGCGTCTTTGAGTTTCATGAAAAGCGCTATAAAAGTCCCATGTATTATTATTATTATTATTCTCGCGTCCAGGAAAGAGAAGCTTAAAAAGGAGACTAAATGGAGTCTCTGAGATGTTTTCAAATTGGTACTTTAATTAATAAAAAGCGTGGTAAAGTCACAAACAGGATATTGTCCGACAGAAAAGCAGCTGCCTCTGGCCCTCGCTAGCAGAGAAAAGAGGCCGAACCCTCAGGTCTCGTTGTTTATATAGCCTCTCCTGGCTCCTCCCTGGGGGCCGGCTCTCCGACTATTTAATGTCCGTTGTTACCGCATATCACAGGATACAGACATTGTACATTCAATATATATCTAAACACGCCTTTTCTCCTCCTTAACTCTTTCATGACTTTCCATTTAACACATTCTAAACGCTGTAATCAACACTCCAAAAATAAAGGAAATACTTCACAGCAATTTGGTTTCCGGTCGTTCCGAATGTTGTGACATGCTACCCACATCTGTAAACAATAACGTACTCAAATAAACTGTACCTTCATTTAATATCCAACAATAATAATATCTCGACGTCTATAGTTATATGTCTATATGCTGAAATCAGTAGGTTTCGGTGTGCAACATCATATCATATCGCTGCTAAATTCACCTCTATAGGAAATGGTATATTAGCCTCATGCTAAATGCTAACCAGAGATGAAGGATTTTCAGAATAAAAGCTTAACAACTGGTTGTGCACAAGAACTTCTGGTTTTTCAGTATAAAACAGCATTTAAACTGAAGGTACATTTAAGGTACATTATGCCATCAAAACATTGATTTGAATTTCTAACAGTACTCAATGAGTTGCTTGTAAAAGGGGTAACACAAGCAACTTAATGAAGCATTTGCAAACGAGACACTCATTGAATCTAAAGCGGTGCAGCGTATTTGACAGCCTAAACAATGTGGCTGCTAGCGATACTGCTAGTGCTAATAGTGCTAATGTCTTCATATCACAGTTTTGCATGATGTCACTGTAGGCCAATGTTTGAAGGATCTCTCGTCGAGCTAGGTTGTCAGTTTGAAATGTCTGGATGAAGATGTAACTGATTTACAAATGTTAAAAAATGCCTCTTTTCATCCTCTGTCTGAGGGAAACCCCAAAAGCATGACAGGGCGAGCCGGGCCCCTTTAAGTCATTTTATTTATTTGTGTCTGCTTCTGAGAAGCTAATGTAAGTTATACAGTTATTTTCGCAAGAAAATTACAACACAATGACTGTTTAATCTTCACATCTTGTATTCATGTCTATCATTTTGAGCACCAAATTATTGAAAAGTATCGATAAGAGTATCGAAAAATACCGATAAGCAGTACCGGTACTGGTATCGATAATATCCTAACGATACCCATCCCTAGTCCCGGTGTATCAGGAGACTCACAAAGTGATGTCTTCTCTACATCACCGTGTGTCCCCTGTGTGTCCCCGGTGTGTCCCCCGTGTGTGTCCCGTGTGTCCCCGGTGTGTGTCAGGAGACTCACAAAGTGATGTCTTCTCTACATCACCGTGTGTCCCCTGTGTGTCCCCGGTGTGTCCCCGGAGACTCACAAAGTGATGTCTTCTCTACATCACTGTGTGTCCCCTGTGTGTCCCCCGTGTGTCCCCGGTGTGTCAGGAGACTCTCAAAGTGTCAGGAAATAAACCCCTCTCTCTTCTCCTCCGTACCCACATCTCTAAAAACGGGGAACAACGGAGCTGATCCAGATTTGCTGCGTCATAACCACATTACTAAAATGTGGGCGGGCTTTACCCCCACGGGCCAATCAGAAACGTTGCTGTCAGAAACAAAGAGACTGTTCTGGAAGTAATATGGTCTGTGTTCACATTAGCATGCTAACACTCAGAGCTAACCTGTACTGGTTTCTTTAAAGCTATAGACCCAGAATCATCTCTTTAGTGACAGCTGAAGAGAGGGGGACGAGGCGACAATGATCTGCTTGGTATTTGGAGCAAAACACTTCAGAGACATGTTTTTATATATCTGAGACCTATAATATATGCCTGACCTCAGCAGTAACCCTCTGTACCCGCTGTAATGACCTCTGACCCCAGCAGTAACCCTTTGTACCCGCTGTACCGCGAGGACGCCGTGCGGCTGCTGCGTGGATCCGGACTCAACCGGGCCTCGTCTGACGCCGGGCAATACAGCAGCCTGGAGAGGTACCTGAGCCCTGGCCCTAAACCAGCCCTGACCCCTGACCACTGACCCGAGCCACACCTGAACCCCTGAGCCCTGGCCCTAAACCAGCCCTGACCCCTGACCACTGACCCGAGCCACACCTGAACCCCTGAGCCCTGGCCCTAAACCAGACCTGACCCCTGACCACTGACCCGAGCCACACCTGAACCCCTGACCCTGAGCCCTGGCCCTAAACCAGCCCTGACCCCTGACCACTGACCCGAGCCACACCTGAACCCCTGAGCCCTGGCCCTAAACCAGACCTGAAACTGAGCATGAGTACTAATTAAGTCTGTGTTTCAGGAGATCTCTGAGGAGGATGTCCGTCGCCAACTCTCTCGATTCTCCTGGGAGGTACTGCAACTGTAGTAGGAATACACAAATGTTGTACTTTAGTACATGTGGTCTCAATAGTTGCAGTAGTCACAGTAGTTGTAGTAGTTGTAGTGGTTGCAGTAGTTGCAGTAGTCACAGTAGTTGCAGTAGTTGTAGTAGTTGTAGTAGTTGCTGCAGTAGTTGTAGTGGTTGCAGTAGTTGCAGTGGTTGCAGTAGTTGCAGTAGTTGCAGTAGTTGTAGTAGTTGCAGTAGTCGCAGTAGTTGCAGTAGTTGTAGTAGTTGCAGTAGTCGCAGTAGTTGCAGTGGTTGCAGTAGTTGCAGTAGTCACAGTAGTTGCAGTAGTTGTAGTCGTTGCAGTAGTTGCAGTAGTTGCAGTAGTCACAGTTGCAGTAGTTGCAGTAGTTGCAGTAGTCGCAGTGGTCGCAGTAGTTGCAGTAGTTGCAGTAGTTGCAGTAGTTGCTGTAGTTGCAGTAGTCACAGTTGCAGTAGTTGCAGTAGTTGCAGTAGTCGCAGTGGTCGCAGTAGTTGCAGTAGTTGCAGTGGTTGCAGTAGTTTCAGTAGTCACAGTGGGTGCAGTAGTTGCAGTAGTTGCTGTAGTTGCAGTAGTCACAGTTGCAGTAGTTGCAGTAGTCGCAGTGGTCGCAGTAGTTGCAGTAGTTGCAGTAGTTGTAGTCGTTGCAGTAGTTGTAGTAGTTGCAGTGGTCGCAGTAGTTGCAGTAGTTGCAGTGGTTGCAGTAGTTGCAGTAGTCACAGTGGGTGCAGTAGTTGCAGTAGTTGCTGTAGTTGCAGTAGTCACAGTTGCAGTAGTTGCAGTAGTTGCAGTAGTCGCAGTGGTCGCAGTAGTTGCAGTAGTCACAGTGGGTGCAGTAGTTGCAGTAGTTGCTGTAGTTGCAGTAGTCACAGTTGCAGTAGTTGCAGTAGTTGCAGTAGTCGCAGTGGTCGCAGTAGTTGCAGTAGTTGTAGTCGTTGCAGTAGTTGTAGTAGTCACAGTGGGTGCAGTAGTTGCAGTAGTTGCTGTAGTTGCAGTAGTTGCTGTAGTTGCTGTATTTGCAGTAGTTGTAGTAATTGCAGTAGTTGTAGTAGTTGCAGTAGTCACAGTAGTTGCTGTAGTTGCAGTAATTGCAGTAGTTGTAGTAGTTGCAGTAGTCACAGTAGTTGCTGTAGTTGCAGTAGTTGCAGTAGTCACAGTGGTTGCAGTAGTCGCAGTAGTTGCAGTAGTTGTAGTAATTGCAGTAGTTGCAGTTGTTGCTGTATTTGCAGTAGTTGTAGTAATTGCAGTAGTTGTAGTAGTTGCAGTAGTTGCAGTAGTTGCTGTAGTTGCAGTCAAAGTGGGTGCAGTAGTTGCTGTAGTTGCAGTAGTTGTAGTAGTTGCAGTAGTCACAGTGGGTGCAGTAGTTGCAGTAGTCACAGTAGTTGCTGTAGTTGCAGTAGTTGTAGTAATTGCAGTAGTTGTAGTAGTTGCAGTAGTTGTAGTAGTTGCAGTAGTCACAGTAGTTGCTGTAGTTGCAGTAATTGCAGTAGTTGTAGTAGTTGCAGTAGTCACAGTAGTTGCTGTAGTTGCAGTAGTTGCAGTGGGTGCAGTAGTTGTAGTAATTGCTGTAGTCACAGTAGTTGCTGTAGTTGCAGTAGTTGCAGTAGTTGCAGTTGTTGCTGTATTTGCAGTAGTTGTAGTAATTGCAGTAGTTGTAGTAGTTGCAGTAGTTGCAGTGGTTGCAGTAGTTGCTGTATTTGCTGTAGTTGCAGTAGTCACAGTGGGTGCAGTAGTTGCAGTAGTTTCAGTAGTTTCAGTAGTCACAGTGGGTGCAGTAGTTGCTGTAGTTGCAGTAGTCACAGTGGGTGCAGTAGTTGCTGTAGTTGCAGTAGTTGCAGTAGTTGTAGTAGTTGCAGTAGTTGCTGTAGTTGCAGTAGTTGCAGTAGTTGCAGTGGGTGCAGTAGTTGTAGTAGTTGCTGTAGTTGCTGTAGTTGCTGTAGTTGCAGTAGTTGCAGTGGGTGCAGTAGTTGCAGTAGTTTCAGTAGTTGCTGTAGTTGCAGTAGTTGCAGTAGTTGCAGTAGTTTCAGTAGTCACAGTGGGTGCAGTAGTTGCTGTAGTTGCAGTAGTTGCAGTAGTTGTAGTAGTTGCAGTAGTTGCTGTAGTTGCAGTAGTTGCAGTAGTTGCAGTAGTTTCAGTAGTCACAGTGGGTGCAGTAGTTGCTGTAGTTGCAGTAGTTGCAGTAGTTGTAGTAGTTGCAGTAGTTGCTGTAGTTGCAGTAGTTGCAGTAGTTGCAGTGGGTGCAGTAGTTGTAGTAGTTGCAGTAGTTGCAGTAGTTGCAGTAGTTGCAGTAGTCACTGTAGTTGCAGTAGTTGCAGTAGTTGTAGTAGTTGCAGTAGTTGCAGAAGTTGCAGTAGTTGTAGTCGTTGTAGTCGTTGCAGTAGTTGCAGTAGTCACAGTGGTTGCAGTAGTCGCAGTAGTTGCAGTAGTTGTAGTAGTTGCAGTAGTTGCAGAAGTTGCAGTCGTTGCAGTAGTTGTAGTAGTCACAGTGGGTGCAGTAGTTGCAGTAGTTGCAGTCAAAGTGGGTGCAGTAGTTGCTGTAGTTGCAGTAGTTGCAGTAGTTGTAGTAGTTGCAGTAGTCACAGTGGGTGCAGTAGTTGCAGTAGTCACAGTAGTTGCTGTAGTTGCAGTAGTCACAGTGGGTGCAGTAGTTGCAGTAGTCACAGTAGTTGCTGTAGTTGCAGTGGTTGCAGTAGTTGCTGTATTTGCAGTAGTTGTAGTAGTTGCAGTAGTCACAGTAGTTGCTGTAGTTGCTGTAGTTGCAGTAGTTGCTGTAGTTGCTGTAGTTGCAGTAGTCGCAGTGGGTGCAGTAGTTGCTGTAGTTGCTGTAGTTGCAGTAGTCTATGGCAAGCCATTTGAGTATTTATTCAATTTCCTTGATATCAGACGGCAGCGGACTACACTAGTTGGCTCTTTGATTTCACTTGTTAGATATATGGTCAAACTAGTCAGGCACTCTGCTTTACTAGTTGAATAAAACATTTCACTAGTCGCTCTTTTTCAGCAACTAGTGGCACTTTTGTCCGACTAGTTAACACGTATGCCTTACTAGTGACGCCAGGAGCACCACTAGTAGCGCCAAAGTCCCAACGTGTAAGCTTTTTGATGAACTAGTGGCCCTCTGACCGTACTAGTGACCCTAAAAGTCTTACTAGTTAACTAGTGCACTGCAAAATCTCTGACATGTTAACTAGTCACACAAAAGAAGCACAACTAGTTAACATGTCAGAGATTTTGCAGCGCACTAGTTAACTAGTCGCACCCAGAATCACTCACTAGTTAACTAGTAAAGGCAAAATGTTCACTAGTTAACTAGTTGACGCATCTTTTGACCTTACTAGTTAACTAGTGGGGCTCAAAATGTCTACACGTTAACTAGTGAACCCTTTGCCCTTTACTAGTTAACTAGTGAGAGAAGTTTAAATTCCACTAGTGAACTAGTGAGGCTTAAAATGTTCACTAGTAGCACTAGTGGATCCCAAATGTGCACTAGTCACACTAGTTGCACAGAATGCTAATGAGGAGGAGGGGAAAGAACGCATCGAGGTCTCCTATTGGCCCTAAGATATAGAGCGCCACCCAGCCCAAATAGTTTATTTAAGAGCTTAAATACACTGTTTTAAAATATGACCATATTTACAAAAATATAAAACAAAGGTATTTGTGTTATTATGATCATTGTATATCAAATTAGGTAAGAACATTGAAGACTTTCTTAAAATTAGAAAGTTGCCTTATGACTGCAGACACGAATATAGATCCTCTTTAAAACATTTTATTAAGCTGCAATTTGAAAGGTGCTTGATTATAATGGCATTGTGATAACAGAGTGACATTATTGATGGATTGAAAGAGGAAGTAACCCTCTTCGGATCACAGCTTTGAGAGATCGCCGTGACTTCCGTAAATATTAGTCTTGGCAAATATGGAGAGGTTGTTTATCTTCATACGGATCTATCGTTACCCTGATTTTAAGATCTGTCCAGTGTTTCTGCTTTATTCATTTCATGAGCACCACTGATAAAATGTCTCACGATCACTCCCTCTACTTTTGTGTCTCGAGTGCCGGTGTTCTCACACACAAGCGTGCGCACATTCGCACCAACAAAAACACACACACAAAGCGGAATATAGCAGAAGCAGAAACATGTATATTTCTAGGTAAAACACACACTGACTGACTTCCCACAGACAATATGTTAACAGTAGGCACTAAATACCCGACTGATGCACCTCACGTCTTCAAGACCTTGCTAAAAACATCGCAGAAGAACGCCCCCTCAGGCTCTCCCTCACAGAGCTGAACTGACCAATCAGAATCTGGGTCCCGCCTGCTTCATTTGCATATGGCTGACTAGTTAACGTGTTGGCCATATGAACGGCAACTAGTTAACTAGTGGATACATATTGCAGCTTACACGTTAACTAGTGAAGGCAAAATGTTCACTAGTTAACTAGTTGAAGCCTGTTTTGGTCTTCTAAGCTGACTAGTGAGGCTCAAAATGTGCACTAGTTAACTAGTGAGGTCCAAATTGTCCACTAGATGCACTAGTACAATTGTTTTTACCTTACTAGTTAACTAGTTACACACACTTTAGCTCACTAGTGAACTAGTGAAGCCTTAGAGGAGTCACTAGTAAACTAGTGACACAGATGTTTTTCTTACTAGTTAACTAGTGGAGGGCATTTATTCTCACTAGTGAGGTTATATTATAAACATGTTAGTCTTTGACCTGACATGTTGCACATTTGTCTTACATGTAAGGCCTTTCCTTCGACTAGTTTGGCTTTTTTTGCACTAGTGAGCAACTGCATGCAACTAGTTTGCTATTGATTCAACATGTATGGCTTTTTCTTAAACTAGTGGATATTTAGAGCCCACTAGTTGTGCTTTTGTTCTCTCTAGTTCAACACAATGACTTACTAGTTGACGTGTACGTGCAACTAGTTAACTAGTGAATTGTTTAAAAGTCATACATGTTGACTAGTGCATTTGTTGACACATCACTAGTAAACTAGTTGTACGTACACGTCAACTAGTAAGTCATTGTGTTGAACTAGAGAGAACAAAAGCACAACTAGTTGGCTGAAAATATCCACTAGTTCTGGAAAAAGCCATACATGTTGAATCAATAGCTAACTAGTTGCATGCAGTTGCTCACTAGTGAAAAAAAAGCCAAACTAGTCGAAGGAAAGGCCTTACATGTAAGACAAATGTGCAACATGTCAGGTCAAAGACTAACATGTTTATAATATAACCTCACTAGTGAGAATAAATGCCCTCCACTAGTTAACTAGTAAGAAAAACATCTGTGTCACTAGTTTACTAGTGACTCCTCTAAGGCTTCACTAGTTCACTAGTGAGCTAAAGTGTGTGTAACTAGTTAACTAGTAAGGTAAAAACAATTGTACTAGTGCATCTAGTGGACAATTTGGACCTCACTAGTTAACTAGTGCACATTTTGAGCCTCACTAGTCAGCTTAGAAGACCAAAACAGGCTTCAACTAGTTAACTAGTGAACATTTTGCCTTCACTAGTTAACGTGTAAGCTGCAATATGTATCCACTAGTTAACTAGTTGCCGTTCATATGGCCAACACGTTAACTAGTCAGCCATAGGCAAATGAAGCAGGCGGGACCAGATTCTGATTGGTCAGTTCAGCTCTGTGAGGGAGAGCCTGAGGGGGCGTTCTTCTGCGATGTTTTTAGCAAGGTCTTGAAGACGTGAGGTGCATCAGTCGGGTATTTAGTGCCTACTGTTAACATATTGTCTGTGGGAAGTCAGTCAGTGTGTGTTTTACCTAGAAATATACATGTTTCTGCTTCTGCTATATTCCGCTTTGTGTGTG
>NW_022990410.1:0-43418 GCF_902827175.1 Gymnodraco acuticeps
AATCAATCTGCTGATAATTGATGGGCTCTGGTGCTGAAGAGAGGGGAGAAACAGCACGGTCACATGACGTCACTAAACAAGGCTAACGTTGGGCTATAAAGGAACTACAGCACGGTCACATGACTTTACATCACCACCGCTAAGCTAAAGGAGGCTAATGTTGGGCTATAAAGGAACTACAGCACAGTCACATGACTTCACGTCACCACCGCTAAGCTAAAGGAGGCTAATGTTGGGCTATAAAGGAACTACAGCACAGTCACATGACTTCACGTCACCACCGCTAAGCTAAAGGAGGCTAATGTTGGGCTATAAAGGAACTACAGCACAGTCACATGACTTCACGTCACCACCGCTAAGCTAAAGGAGGCTAATGTTGGGCTATAAAGGAACTACAGCACAGTCACATGACTTCACGTCACCACCGCTAAGCTAAAGGAGGCTAATGTTGGGCTATAAAGGAACTACAGCACGGTCACATGACTTCACGTCACCACCGCTAAGCTAAAGGAGGCTAACGTTGGGCTATAAAGGAACTACAGCACGGTCACATGACTTTACATCACCACCGCTAAGCTAAAGGAGGCTAATGTTGGGCTATAAAGGAACTACAGCACAGTCACATGACTTCACGTCACCACCGCTAAGCTAAAGGAGGCTAATGTTGGGCTATAAAGGAACTACAGCACAGTCACATGACTTCACGTCACCACCGCTAAGCTAAAGGTGGCTAATGTTGGGCTATAAAGGAACTACAGCACGGTCACATGACTTCACGTCACCACCGCTAAGCTAAAGGAGGCTAATGTTGGGCTATAAAGGAACTACAGCACAGTCACATGACTTCACGTCACCACCGCTAAGCTAAAGGTGGCTAATGTTGGGCTATAAAGGAACTACAGCACGGTCACATGACTTCACGTCACCACCGCTAAGCTAAAGGAGGCTAATGTTGGGCTATAAAGGAACTACAGCACAGTCACATGACTTTACATCACCACCGCTAAGCTAAAGGAGGCTAATGTTGGGCTATAAAGGAACTACAGCACAGTCACATGACTTCACGTCACCACCGCTAAGCTAAAGGAGGCTAATGTTGGGCTATAAAGGAACTACAGCACAGTCACATGACTTCACGTCACCACCGCTAAGCTAAAGGAGGCTAATGTTGGGCTATAAAGGAACTACAGCACAGTCACATGACTTCACGTCACCACCGCTAAGCTAAAGGTGGCTAATGTTGGGCTATAAAGGAACTACAGCACGGTCACATGACTTCACGTCACCACCGCTAAGCTAAAGGAGGCTAATGTTGGGCTATAAAGGAACTACAGCACAGTCACATGACTTCACGTCACCACCGCTAAGCTAAAGGAGGCTAATGTTGGGCTATAAAGGAACTACAGCACAGTCACATGACTTCACGTCACCACCGCTAAGCTAAAGGTGGCTAATGTTGGGCTATAAAGGAACTACAGCACGGTCACATGACTTCACGTCACCACCGCTAAGCTAAAGGTGGCTAATGTTGGGCTATAAAGGAACAATAGCACGGTCACATGACTTCACGTCACCACCGCTAAGCTAAAGGAGGCTAATGTTGGGTTATTAAGGAACTACAGCACGGTCACATGACTTCACGTCACCACCGCTAAGCTAAAGGAGGCTAATGTTGGGCTATAAAAGGAACTACAGCACGGTCACATGACTTCACGTCACCACCGCTAAGCTAAAGGAGGCTAATGTTGGGCGTGATGACGTTTAGTAGTCTCATTTAGACCCTCGTTAGCAACCGTTAAAGAATCTTCAGCTTGTGTTAACCACAGGATAACAAACAAAAACACATTCAGAAAAGCATTGACTTCCATAATGTGAAACCAGTACCTACCCATAGGGAAGGCGTACTGGTTTGTGGAGTCTTGGACCCCTCCCCCTCCTCCTCCCCCTCCTCCTCCTCCTCCCCCCCCTCCTCCTCCTCCGGAGTAATCTCCTCTGGGCGCCCCTCCAGAATATTCCTCCGTCACGTTGGCTTTAGAGCGAGGCTCAGCCAGGATCGCCCTGTAGCCTGAAAACAAGGTGCAAGACTTTATAATCATGTGTGCTGTAGGGATATCAATGAACATCTGAGGTCACAGGCTCCTCCATCAGAGCAACACAATATAACTGATAAAATAGTGCAAGAAGAAACATCAAGTATTAATTTAGTAACGTCAAATATTTAGTTAACTGAATGTCAAGCAAGTATTAAAGGTCTCCTATCTTGCTATTTTAGGCATATATGATGGGTCTCAGATATATACAGATCTATAAAAACATGTCTATGATGTGTTTTTCTCAAAATACCAAACAGATCATGCATTTTAGAAATCCCCTCATTCCCCTCTGTTCCAGCCCTGATACTAAAGTGCTGATTCTGGGTCTGTTGCTTTACAAAAGCCCCGTTTTTAGAGATGTGGGTACGAAGGGTTTTATTTCCTGACACTCTGTGAGTCTCCTGACACCGGGGACACATGGTGATGGTGAGAAGACCTAAAAAAGTGCATCTTGCCCGATAGGAGACCTTTAAAGTGTAAACTACAGTCAATATGTCTGAGCAGCATTTTACTTTTGTCGCAGTTTTCTATAGCGAAGGCAGCCTGGGAGGGTTTGTAGTATCTGACGTATCCGAGGCCTTTACTCTCCCCGGTGAACTTGTTCTTGATGATCACACAGTACTCAATATCTCCGTACTCCTGGAAGAGAAGCAGATGAACACAGGGATTAGGATAAGATAAGGTGAGGGTAAGGTAGGATAAGATAAGATCCCATTTTGGTAAAGGTGTTTTTTGACCGCATTACTGCGAGTGTAGATTCATGCAAAGGATTGTTTGTTATGGAAATAAATGGATTGTATTATTCCGCACCTGAATACAAGCCTAGCTATTCATCATTGAACACAACAACATCAAAACAGTATCTATAAACACAGTCAGCCAAGTCTTCCCCCGGGAGTTAAACCACCACATTTAGTATTGGGCTAAAGCTCCTATGTACACTATAAATTATAGCTAATAAACAGACCTGGTATGTGGGATCACACAAGCAAGGTGGAAAAAACACCAATACTTGATGCTATAAGTACATTTCAGAGCATAAAATGTAAAATAAGACAATTTGAATCAAGTTAAAATGAAAGACACGATAGAGCACGTTTTAGAGCAAATCTAAGTCAGTTTTTCCTGATTATGGTGTATCGTAGTCTTAAGTGATATTCGACATGAAAGATGTGAGTGTTTACCTTGAAGGTGTCTTTCAGGTCCTCCTCTGAGAAGGTTTTGGGGATCATGACGAAGATCCTGGTCAGCTCTTCATCCTCCACGTCTCGGTGTCTGTTTGAGGAGCGACTCTGAGCGATAAACACCTGAACAAGAGAGGAGAACATTTATAAATACAGGTTCATTAAACATTCAGGAACAAAACATCTGTAATTATAGTTTAATGAGGCGTGAAAGGTGTGGAAACTAACTCCTGATTAGATTTACTCTATTGATCCCGTGCTTCTCCTCCATGTATTATATGTATATACAGTCTATTATAGTATTATATTACCTCGATATGTTGAGTGCCCTCCTCTGCTTCTCCTCCGTGTATTATTGTATATATAAAGATATATTAAAGTATATTATATTGTATTATTTACCTTAATAGGTTTTGTTCCCTCCACCAGGACCTTCCCGTGCTTCTCCTCCATGTATTGTATATATATACAGATACAGACACATTACAGTATATATATTATGTTACCTCGATATGTTTAGTACCCTACTCCTCCATGTATTATTGTATATATAAGATATTAAAGTATCCACCAGAACCTTCCCGTGCTTCTCCTCCATGTATATACAGTATATACATGTTATAGTATATATATTATATTGTATTATTTACCTTGATAGGTTTAGTTCCCTCATCTGCTTCTCCTCCGTGTATTATGATATATATAATATTACAGTATATATATTATTTACCTTAATAGGTTTTGTTCCCTCCACCAGGACCTTCCTCTGCCTCTCCTCCATGTATTATATGTATATACAGTATATACATGTTATAGTATATATATTATATTGTATTATTTACCTTGATAGGTTTAGTTCCCTCATCTGCTTCTCCTCCGTGTATTATGATATATATAATATTACAGTATATATATGATTTACCTTAATAGGTTTTGTTCCCTCCACCAGGACCTTCCCGTGCATCTCCTCCATGGCGGTGCAGGCCTGTGACGACTTGCTGAATTTAACGTAAGAAATCCCTTTGGACTCCTTTGTCTGTTTATCTTTCACCACCCAGACACCCTGAACGTCCCCGAAAACAGCGAAGCTTTCCCGCAGCTGCTCCTCCGTGAGGGAGCGGCTGGTGACGGCGAACAGCCGGCTGTTGGGCGGGTCGTCCAGGTTCTCCTGTTTGGCGGGTAGGTCCTCCATCTTTGATGCAAACTGGAAGCTAGGCTAGTGACGCGCTACTTCTTCCTCGGTCGTCTTCTTCTTCTTCTGGTGGTGTAATGCCGGGCGGGACTTAAGGTGTAAAAGGCGCATCACCGCCCCTTAGTGTGCGGAGCGGAGATCATGGGAAAAGAAAGGGAGGACCATGAGACAAATATAAATAAAATCAGCAAAACATTTTAAGAAAATGAAAATATAAATACAAATAAAAAATAGTTCAAAAATGAAAACAAGATATAAACAAAATATATATACAACTAAAAATACAAACTAGTTAAAAAAATAAAACAAGACACACAAATGAATACAAATAAAATACATCGATAGATACAAATACAATTAAAATTAGCTAAAAATAAATAAATAAAATATATATATACAAATTAAAGTTAAAAAATAAAATTGCTAAGAATAAAATAAGATAAAAACTGAAAAATAAATGTTAAATTAAATTAATTAAATATTGCTCAGAATAAAGAAAAACAAAAGTGAAATGTTTATCCTCTTAAACACCAGGGGCCTATACTACGAAGCTGGTTCAACCTAACCTGGATATGTTTGAGTTAGCCGGTTGGCCTATAATCCAAAACATACGCGCTCTCGCTAAACTGTACTACGACGCTGGTTATCAAGTGGATCGCTCAAGCCAGCCGTGTCCTATCTAGTTAGGTGTTCACATGAGAGGGGTGGTATCTGGAGCATTCGACCAATCACAGACATGGAGAAGCGTACTGACAGCGCAGCGTCATACTTCCTGAATGAAAAGTGAACTTTAATACTAGTCAAAAATGAAGAAGTTAAACTTTAAACATCCATGACTTAAACACTTGATCCAGGATCAAAGCCACAGAGCTGCACCTGCAAGGTGAACACAGCTGGGAACAGAACAAGTGTTTGAATGCGTACATTAACAGCTTTATGATATCACTGCCCGTCTAAAACACGATTTGACTTTAATTACATTTGTCTCCAGTGTTTCCTCAACTTAATGTGTTGCTTAAAATAATACTTCTGCATCCAGTCTGTGACGCTGTGAGTGTTGCACGGCCAGATACGGCTCAGCTGACTCAGATCAGGAGATATATGATACATTATGAAGTGATATGCCGCGGACTGTACTTAATGTTACTCTGATCCGGTTACTTATGTTGTGGCAGATATGTAAGTAAGCTTTCTTAACGCTAATGTTATAATAGTCAGATTGCTCTGAAGATGGAGCTGATATTCTATTCATGTTCACGTTCACACAGTCGGTGATTGTTGCCGGCCGTCTTTCCTGCGACGGCAGCTTTTCTGTATTTCCTTTCTCCTGTAATATGACTTGATCGCTTTAAACTCCGCACACTGAGCTCTGATTGGTCAGCAGGCGGTGCTTTCACTGAGTTGAGCTCTTAGTCTGCAACCTAACGTGCTCCGGGGCAGGTTAGCCGCTAAGCATCAGTTACCATGGAGATCTAGCCGCTAAAAAGAGAACCAGCTTCGTAGGACCGGAAAGCCTGAGTTTCCCCTGAAGTTAGCCGCTAAGAGAACTTCCGGTTTCGTAGTACAGGCCTCAGATACCTTCTTGAGATTTAACAAACCCCATGGGTAAACGAAAGGCTGCCTTTGTTTACTTATATTATACAGAACTTAAATTCAGTGAAGCCATTTCAACCATAATCCTACATACTTGGATAATGAGTCAAGAAATATGATATAAAATAAATATAAAATATAATATTTGGATAAAGGCGATGGTGTAAAACCCCACAGTTATGAAGCCGTCTTCACAGCAGAACAGCGCCCTCTAGAGGCCCTGGGGTGTAACTGCACTCTGTTACACAAGGATGCGGCAGGAAGCTTTTATAACACCTGATTAAGGTTATATAAATCACATTTTTATAAAGATAAGTCATTTTTAATGACAAAGCTTTTTTCAAGGTGTAGAATAAAAGTATTTTTCTTTAAAAAATGTACTATGATTGAATTAAATAACATATTTCACCTCTAAAGGGAAATAATAATATATATATACAATACATTTAACACAAAAAACAACGCTTAAGGGTCTTTTAAACAATGTAATAAATTAGAAATGTCTCCATCCATCCATCCATCTTCTTCCGCTTATCCGTGGTCGGGTCTCGGGGGTAGCAGTTCCAGCAGAGAGCCCAAACTTTCTTTTCCCTGGCGACATCAACCAGCTCTGACTGGGGGATCCCAAGGCGCTCCCAGGCCAGCGAAGAGATATACTCCCTCCACCTGGTCCTAGGTCTACCCCTTGGTCTCTTCCCAGCTGGACGTGCCTGGAACACCTCCCTAGGGAGGCGCCCAGGTGGCATCCTAACTAGGTGCCCGAACCACCTCAACTCCTAACACCTTTCGACGCGAAGGAGGAGCGGCTCAACTCCGAGTCCCTCCCTGATGACCGAACTTCTCACCTTATCCCTAAGGGAGACACCAGCCACCCTGCGGAGAAAACCCATCTCGGCCGCTTGTATCCGCGATCTCGTTCTTTCGGTCATGACCCATCCTTCATGACCATAGGTGAGGAGGAACCAAAATGGCCCGGTAGACAGAGAGCTTTGCCTTCTGGCTCAGCCAGGGTCGGCTCTAGAACAAATCAAATGGGGGGGCAATCATTTACCAAGGGGGGGCACATACTGCCGTCAACAACCAACACACAAACACCAACGCAACTTCAATTTAAAAAAACATGCTGTAAAGTCTATTGTCTTTCACACACATTGCAGGGGTGTAGTGCTATTTTATAGCGCACCTATGACTTGTGCAGACATGCACGGTTGTGGCACGACCACCAAAACAGAAACATATGGACATAGGCCACCATATAAAAAGTGTGAAAATGTATTTAGTATCCTATCCATGTGAACATGTTTTAGGTGGGGGGTGGACCTAACCTCCTCTAGGAGGGTCCGGGGGCATGCTCCCCCGGGAAGATCTTTTTAAATATTGAAGTTAAAAGCATCAATCTGGTGCACTTTGAAAGCAACATTAAGAGATCTATGGATACATCTCTCAACACCCATATGAAACAGAACTGTACACAGATTTACTTTTTCTTTATGGATATTTTACTAATCACTCCCCTTTTAAACTGTATTCTTGTGTTACTGTCCTATAGTATTTCATACCCGTTTTTCATTTATTCTCTTATTCTTTAATAACTATAATGATCATATAAAGGTAGCCTATTCCTCGCAAATACTTGTTTACATAAATGGTCACCAAACCGTTTGAGACCCACTGAGATAACTTACACTAAAGTGAACTATCTAAACACTGAGAGTCCTTTACCTCACTGAGCTGAGGTTATAAGATCCTCTCAGTCTGACAGGAGAGGACTCTCCTCCACCTTGGTGTAGAAACAGCTCTTTATATCCGTTAGCATAGCTAGCTAACCAGATGCTAACAACAATATTCCACGTTACCGCTCGCGCACTGACAAACTGCGCTCGTGCCACACACAGAGAGCCGAGCTTGAATGAAACACAGAGACCCATGTACTTGTACTGTACTGTATATCATATTATTTTCGATGGCTTTACTGTATAATCAGTGTAACAGATGAACAGATCGCCACTGGGCTTTCATCTAAACACACAGCCACGTAATGATAACAAAACAAAGTCGGGGTCATTGGTCAAGCAACACACCAATCAGAGAGCAGCAGTGAGCACACCTCAGGCTGTGTTTCATATAAAGAATAAATAAAGAATACAAATGTGTATTCTTTATTTCTGATGTATTTCACACAAAAAACTTTTGGTGGAAACGTTTTAACTTATATGATTAAAAAAAAAAAAACGGCAAAGTGGCAATAAGGCTTGCCCACCCTGCGTTGGGGGGGCACAGTGACTCATTTGGGGGGGCATGGCCCGCGAATGACCCCCCATGACGCCGACCCTGGGCTCAGCTCCCTTTTCGTCACAACGGAACAATTCGAAATGTCTTTATAATCTAATCATATTTGACAGTTTAGTATTGGTGGCAAGACATTTAAGTTTCAATATCAGTCAAATACGATATAAAATCGGTAAAAAAAATTACTTTTATGCTTTTAATGTTAAGGCCTATAGCATATTGGACCCCAAAGCAAAAGACTGGAGAGAGATGGTAAAAAACAAAAAGCTTTATTCAAGCAGAAGAACAGAGAAATACGGCAGTGGAGTCAGGAAGTTGGCTGGCACTGAGACGTCAGGGACAGGAGGCAAAAATCCACACAATAAATCCAAAAGACGAGGAGAGCAGCGAGACACACCGGAGGGTCGAAACACAGAGGAATTATCTTGCAGGGAAGTGGCATGAGGACCGGGCTTATAAATCTACAGGTGAAGAGGTGAGTGGAAACAGGTGTGCCTCGTCTGCTGGGAGGAGCCAGCCAACTCCCTGTCACACACCAGCCCTGCAGAGGAACACAGAGAAGGGAGGGGGAGACAGGAAAGAACACAAAAAAGCACACAACAAAAACTAAACAAAACAGAATCATAACATTTAATTTGGTTTAAAAGCATAAAAGTCGAGTATTTGTTTGTGCTATATTGTTTAATTGATCAAATAAGAGAGTTTCCAACACAGTAGAGCAGAGGAAAACTACGACCACTGGTTTAACGTTTAAATAGTCGACAAAAAAAGTGACTTTCTGGATTCTTCTAAAATATATAAAAGTCAAAACATTTGATCTTTCAGCCACCGGGTCAGAGAGATAACTCAAATCAAAAATGTAGTCAATGTTGATTGGTTTAGTGATTATCAACTGGGAAAAAGCTATTAATTAGAACATAAAGTATTACAAATTGATCTTAATCTATTTAAAACATATGTATTAATATGCTGGATTAAATACGTCAACTCTCATGTCAGCTGATGAATGGCGTCAGAAACTTGTGACCTGTTGGTTTCTCAGGAATAATATCTATGTGGGTGAGTGTGTGTGTGTCTCTGTGTGTGTGTGTGTGTGTGTGTGTGTGTGTGTGTGTGTGTGTGTGTGTGTGTGTGTGCGTGCGTGCGTGTGTGCGTCTGTGTGTGTGCATGCTTGCGTCTGTGTGTGTGTGCGTCTGTGTGTGTGTGTGTGGTGTCGAGTGACCCTTTTGAGGACAGAGTACAATGGATATCAACTTTCTTTTCAGTGTCACCCTTTAACAATAATATAAAATGAGACTTTATTGAGTTATCTGAAAACATTTTGAATTCATTTCTTTCAGGGTGTGACCCCTGACCGTCTGTCCGAGGTCACCTTTAAAACATGACCTGTTTTTGTTTATTTGCTTTTAAATGTTATTGTTAAGATGCTTGGTAGTCTGCTCCACATTGTATATGTTAACCCTTTTACTGAAGCAGTCTATACTTTATCTGTGTTATTATGATATAAACTGTCGTATAGGGAGTTAGTTATATTCTACAGTTTTCTAAAGTTATTTGACAGCAAATGTGAATCCATAAATTGTTGTCTTATTCACATAAAATAATAATGTACGTGTAAAATAGCTCAATTATTCCAATGTGTCACTAACCAGATGTTTGTCAGCCTTATGAAGATGTTACCAGAAACACAAACATTATAAAATGGAATATAATTGGAAAAGTTTGAAATTCCCAAAAAGAAATGTATTCTGCTGCTATAAATTAATTATTCCTCTTTACCACATCTTACTTAATTATATATTTATTTTATGTGGACTTGCACCTAATCTCATAATGTATAAAAAGTATTTTACTCGTTTTTTTGTGTTTTTATTCCATTAATTGAATGTATTTAGCTTTTTCAATGTATCCCCTTATAAGGATACTCCAGCAGGTGCCTCTTGCTTGGGAATGCGTGAGCGCATCCCAACACACATGTATCGCCTCCTTCCTAGCGTCCTTGGCTTACCTTTACGGGAATTACGAAATATTTAAGCATTATATTTCAAATTGTCGATATAAGTGTTTTATCAGTGTTTATTTTAGTGCCGTGTACATCATAACCTAACGATTGAATTGAGTTTAATTATGTAAAGTCGTGTAAGGAAACGTTGGTTTGTAGAAATGGGACGCAGCCCGGAATGAATCTACGACGTAGGGATCTCTAACGTAATCGCCGCTCACGTGACTGATGATGACGTCGAAAGCCGGTGCCTCTAAAGTGAAGTGACCTTCTCTCCGACAGAGAGGAACCATCAGCCGAGAGAAGAACCTGCTTTATCCCCGCATATCTCCACCAAAAGGTAAACTATCACACTTCATACTCAGCTTGTATATCAAACAGACACTGAGGGTGGGGGTGTTGGTGTTTAAATTATGCTAAAATATAATATAAGGGATCAAAGAGGAAGAGATGCTGAGAACTAACGGTTAGCTACCGGCCGCCCATTTTGGTGCATCGCGCCGGCTACTCTCTTTACGTAAATCCATCTTTGATTCTACTCAAATGGTTCATTAAATGGTGGATTTAATCGTTGTTTTAAATATTTATATTGAATGTCCTTCCTTGGGTCTTCTCCTGGCAGTAAAGGTGTTCGTTAACTACGCCGACATTGAAGCATCCTTGAACCCTAACCTTGCTAGCAGCTAGGATAAAGATGGTTACCGTAATATCAAAGTATAAGCGCGGATAAGAAGACAAATAATAAGCCTACGTTTCGAAATAAGAGCATGGAAGCTTATTTTTAACTTTATGATGTGTGTGTGTCCTTGATGGGAAGAATGTGTGTGAGGGGTGGCTCGCGATGTTAGATTATTAAAAGGCTATCTGAGTTGTGGTACCGATGTCTTTATCTTATAGTAGTATTATAGGGAATGGGATTGGACGTTAACACCTGATAGGCAGAAGAGCGAGATATAACATGGGGGGAATACCATTTAATCATATGTAACCATACTTGCCAACCTTGAGACCTCAGAAATCGGGAGCATTTCAAAACCACCGCGGGGGGGGGGGGGGTCGCCGGAGCTGTATTAGATTAACATTAACATGCTTATTGTAGTTGTAAGTGCACTGCCTTGCGGCCTGTAGCAGCATCCTTGATGGAGCATATGGGCTGGACCTGTGTTATAAGGAAAGGAGTGAGCAGAGGGTCGAGTTGTCGAGTCTTGTTCTGTTTTCTGTGACTCTCTGCCTCACCCTCTCAGACTTTCAGTTGCGCGCGCTACTAAAGAGACGCGTTACCATGGAAACCAAACAATGGTGTAGCTGTATTAAAGTCAGAGTGGAAACAGTCATGAGTAAATCTGATTTTGTCAGAAATCGGGAGAAATGTGGGAGAAATATGACCCCGGGAGGAAACCGGGAGAGGGCAATGAAATCGGGAGGGTTGCATGTATGTAACTGCTCCTAGATAACGTTCAGCAACTGGCGATACCAATCCCTTTTTGTCTCAGTTGTGAGTCGTGTTCTCCTCACTGCGGGTTTTCTTTCTTGTGGGTCATGGACAGCAGTGTGTGTGTGTGTGTGTGTGTGTGTGTGTGTGTGTGTGTGTGTGTGTGTGTGTGTGTGTGTGTGTGTGTGTGTGTGTGTGTGTGTGTGTGTGTGTGTGTGTGTGTGTGTGTGTGTGTGTGTGTGTGTGTGTGTGTGTGTGTGTGTGTGTGTGTGTGTGTGTGTGTGTGTGTGTGTGTGTGTGGTGTGTGTGTGTGTGTGTGTGTGTGGTGTGTGTGTGTGTGTGTGTGTGTGTGTGTGTGTGTGTGTGTGTGTGTGTGTGTGTGTGTGTGTGTGTGTGTGTGTGTGTGTGTGTGTGTGTGTGTGTGTGTGTGTGTGTGTGTGTGTGTGTGTGTGTGTGTGTGTGTGTGTGTGTGTGTGTTGAAAAGCGCTCCCTGCTACACACTGGAAGCCTCCATTTAATGTAGGAGACACTGATAGTGAAGCTAATGGCTGGTTATGTATTCACTGTAGGCTTCCCTGGTACTGGTCGTGTAAGGAGTGGACACACACACACACACACACACACACACACACACACACACACCCCCCACATACTCTTTAAAAAAAGCTGTTTTTTGCACACTTTTAGACACCGTTCATCATGTATATCTTAAGCTAAGTACATCAATCGTTGCTCCCTTATTTCACAACCCCTTTTCTTGTGATGTAACCCGAGCTGAGGCTTTTATTTGGAGCTGTTTCCGGTTTATATCCATGTCACCTTTCCCTGAAATGACCTCAGTGCTGGGAGGGGAAGTCATGACTTGTTTGTGTGTGTGTGTGTGTGTGTGTGTGTGTCCAATACCAGGGAAGCCTTTACAGTGGACACACTTGCTTTAAATAGGCTTCACTATCTCCTACAATACATGGAAGCTTTTCAAATTAAAAGCTCAAATGTCATTTAAAGGTGTATATACACACACACACACACACACACACACACACACAGAAATAGATGTTTGTTTAGCAGGTTTTTACAGCCTTTCCTCCACAGTATCATTGGCAGATCTTAAGCTACGTTTTGTTGTACTCCATATACAGTAACGTGAGCCGAGGCTTTTTATTTGGATCTGTTTCCGGTTTATATCCATGTCACCTTTCCCTGAAATGACCTCAGTGTCTTGTTTGCGGAGGAAAGAAAGTATAAAATCCAGGTGTAGCCGTTTATCTTTGTCCTCAAACGACCTTCACTACGTGTCGCCGGGCAGAAACAGAATGAGACTAAGAATAGAAAAGAAGCAGCTAAATTAATATAAAGTATTTAGCTGCTCTCATGACCTTTGACACATATTTTAATCTGTTTTATTTAGACACACGTGGTTTGTGATATTGGGTTTTATGTCATTCACCTGACTTAAAGGTCCCGTGGCCATTTCTACTGATCGTAGTTCCATCGCTGAGCTCGACTAGAATTCACTTTGTTCACTGTTCCAAACTCTCATTGGTTTCTCACAGCCTCTCTGATAGTCTGTGTATTCACTCTGTCCTACACGGCTTGATGGAGCTCCTGCCCCCCCCCCCCCCCCCCAGGGTGCACTTTGAGGGGTTGTGACGATGGCCGCCGGTTGCCCTTTATAAATCACAATCAATTCGAAATTCGGGCTTCACGTAACGCCCATATTTGCCTATAAATAGTGAAAGAAAAAAGCCTGTATTAATATTCATTAGAGGGAAAACGTACACATTGGTACAGCAGAAAAGAGTCAAAGATAGCTTAATGCTAACTAAGAAGCATGCATAAACAACAAGAATTACACAATTTACAAAATACACATCCTGTAGCAGTTCTAAGGATATAGCAGCCAGGTATATGTTGCACAGTTATTAACGGCATATATATAATATTTTGCACAGATGCCGACAGAACAGCTAAAAAATACATTTCACACCGTGTCAGATTTTGGTTCTTTCGGGGACGTGGAGACGATAATAAATCATATTGTTTTTTTACATATCCTCATTCTGGGAATTGAAAAGGGTTAGGGGTCAAAGGTCAAAGATGGGTTCGGGTAACAGGAAAACGGGGTGAGACTACCGATTTGCATTGCGTCATAAACGTCTCAAATATCTATAGAAACATATTTTATTTAATTTGAAATAAAATGAAAGATATTCACAGTTAATGTAATTAGATATAAATTATTAATGCCATAGATTTTAGCATAAATTCACAGTAAATCATTCTTCAGTTTGATAGCTGTAGAAGTTTAATCCATTTCTCACTTATTCTGAGAATGTCTTGTAAAACATATCAAATCCTGCATTAACATTTTTAATTGTAATTTTCAGGCAAGGTTAAGCATACTTGTAAGGTTGCTCTTTAACCCCCTAAAAGTAAACAATAGTGAAGTCACGCTGTAATCACAATAACTCATCTCTCGCTCAGATTCATGTTGTCGGGTTTTTTGAGGTTGTCGTTCTGCTTTGCAAAACGCCACTGTGTCAAATGTCCTATCTGGGTTGCCGTATGTAGCTGTCCAATATGGCGGACCACCTCGCGCTTGTGCTATGCAAAGCGGGCAGAGATGCAAAGCGGGCAGAGATGCAAAGCGGGCAGAGATGCAAGGCGGGCAGAGATGCAAAGCGGGCAGAGATGCAAAGCGGGTAGAGATGCAAAGCGGGTAGAGATGCAAAGCGGGCAGAGATGCAAAGCGGGTAGAGATGCAAAGCGGGCAGAGATGCAAAGCGGGTAGAGATGCAAAGCGGGTAGAGATGCAAAGCGGGCAGTCACACAGGGACAGTGTGTCTGGGGAGCTAAACGGGTGAAAGGAATATTACAGGTTAGAATAACTGTAATTTCTCAGGAGGACTTGGACTCGAGGAATGTGAGAATCTGGTGAGGGATGTTTCCAAACATCTGGAACTCTGACTGCTTTTGAATCCAGGCTGAACACTTTCTTTTTGCCGCTGCTTTGAATTGAAGTGTTCACATCTCACTCTGCTCTGTAGCTGTTATCCATGTTTGATTATCTTTGCTTCCCAACGGGTTCCATGCTCTTAAAGTCTTTATGTTTGTAAAGCACTTTGATTTGCCCTGTGTTGAAAGGTGCTGTATAAATAACCTTGCCTTGTTGTTGTTGTTTGTGTTTGTGCAGCTGACGATGGGCGACGTAGCGAAGGGAAAGAAGGCGTTTGTGCAGAAATGTGCTCAGTGCCACTCAGTGGAGGAAGGGGGGAAACATAAGGTCGGCCCCAACCTGTGGGGTCTGTTCGGACGCAAGACCGGCCAGGGGGTGGGATACTCCTACACCGACGCCAACAAGAGCAAAGGTGAGGACCCCTCAATGACCCCCAAATAACCACCAAATAACCCGTAGATAACTCCTAGATAACCCCTTAAGTAACCCCTCAATTACCCCTAAATAACCCCTTAAACAACCACTTAAATGGCCCCTAAATAACCCTTAAGTAACCCCTAAATAACCCCTCAATGACCCCTAAATTTCCACTAAATAACCCTTAAGTAACTCCTAAATAACCCTTAAGTGACCCCTAAATATCCACTAAATAACCCTTAAGTAACTCCTAAATAACCCTTAAGTAACTCCTAAATAACCCTTAAGTAACTCCTAAATAACCCTTAAGTAACTCCTAAATGACCCTTAAGTAACTCCTAAATGACCCTTAAGTAACTCCTAAATGACCCTTAAACAACCCCCTAAAAAAACCCTAAATAACCCTTTCTTAAGGCTTTTAAATTGCGATTAATAAAGTATCTATCTATATAAACTTCGCCTTTGCTCTGGTCTCTTAGATTTCCTCTCAGGTTGTTGATTGATTGATCGACACCTTAGTTCCTTCGTAACCCTTGTACTCTTCGCCCTAATGCTCTGGTCTCTCAGATGTTCCTCTCTCGACTCATCTCTCCGTCTTTACCCCCCCCCTCTCCTCCCCAGGTATCATTTGGGGCGACGCCACCTTGATGGAGTACCTGGAGAACCCTAAGAAGTACATTCCTGGCACCAAAATGATCTTCGCCGGCATCAAGAAGAAGGGAGAGCGCACGGACCTGGTGGCGTACCTGAAGTCGGCCACTTCCTGAAGCGACGGATGATCGATTCATGTCCATTTATGACTTTGTTCCCGTGTTTAAAGCTAGGCTGCCACATGCTGAATATATACCGTTTCATGTTTAGTCATTGCTGTTTTTAAAGAGTCTGAAGAGGTCAGGGTGGCGAATCAGACGATTGAACAAATGACCAAACATAAAACTAGAATAATGAAGAACAAAATCACTTTTATTTAATTGTAACGCTTTGTTTTAATGACGACACACGTCTGGTACTTTCTGCTTTCAACATGGCCCGTGATTTCACTCAAAACGAGCTAAATCTGAGAGAAACGTTCAGGTGGTCTTCTGGTGCTCAGAGAGAGAGCTGCTCTACCCTGAGGTGACGGGTCAGAAACGCCCCTTTTTAGATTCCTCTCGTATTAATATTTAACTCTTTTAAATGATTTGGACTAACCCTCCTGCCCCTGTTTCAAAGAGGTCTGAATCACTGTTATCAGCCGGTTCGATCCCCGCTGTGTCTCATGTCCTGAAGAAGGAAGCGTGCGTTATTTACCTGGTTTCACAGGAGAGAGAGAGAGAGGTGTGTTTAACTTATTTGACTGTAACCTGCTGTGAGGATGTTCACACACACACACACACACACACACACACACACACACACACACACACACACACACACACACACACTGTATGCACTTAACTATAATGATAATAATAATGATGATGATGATGATGAGATGTCGAGCGGTGTGCAAACGGACGGATGAAGGATTAAAGAAAACGTCCAGAAAACATGTCTCATGTCTTTTTATTTACATGCATTGGTTTAAGAAGTACTTATATTATAATATATATTATAATATATATTATAATATATATTATAAGGTCCTCAGGTCTTGTATTTGAGTAAAAGTAGAAGTACTCAGATCTTGTTCTTGAGTAAAAGTAGAAGTACTCAGGTCTTGTTCTTGAGTAAAATTAGAAGTACTCAGATCTTGTACTTGAGTAAAAGTAGAAGTACTCAGATCTTGTACTTGAGTAAAAGTAGAAGTACTCAGATCTTGTATTTGAGTAAAAGTAGAAGTACTCAGATCTTGTACTTGAGTAAAAGTAGAAGTACTCAGATCTTGTACTTGAGTAAAAGTAGAAGTACTCAGATCTTGTACTTGAGTAAAAGTAGAAGTACTCAGATCTTGTACTTGAGTAAAAGTAGAAGTACTCAGGTCTTGTACTTGAGTAAAAGTAGAAGTACCAGAGTGTAGGAATACTCTGTTACAGTAAAAGTCCTCATTCAAAATGTTCCTCAAGTGAAAGTAGAAAAGTATTATCATCAAAATATAGTGAAAGTAGCGACAGTAAAAGTATTCGTTGTGCAGATTGGTCCATTTCAGAATAATATATATGATATGTTTTATAATGATTGATCATGAAAGTGTTCTCAAAGCTGGTGAAGGTGCAGCTAGTTTGAAGTACTTTGTATACTGCAGGGTAGCTGGTGGATTTACTCCAGGTGGAACTAAAGTCTGATTCAACACTTGGTTAGATTTCACATCATTCATCCACATCTGTGAAGTAACTAAAGGTATTAATACATGTAGTGGAGTAGAAGTACACCATGTACCTCTGAACTGTAGTGGAGTAGAAGTACACCATGTACCTCTGAACTAGTGGAGTAGAAGTACACCATGTACCTCTGAACTGTAGAGGAGTAGAAGTACACCATGTACCTCTGAACTGTAGTGGAGTAGAAGTACACCATGTACCTCTGAACTGTAGAGGAGTAGAAGTACACCATGTACCTCTGAACTAGTGGAGTAGAAGTACACCATGTACCTCTGAACTGTAGAGGAGTAGAAGTACACCATGTACCTCTGAACTGTAGTGGAGTAGAAGTACACCATGTACCTCTGAACTGTAGAGGAGTAGAAGTACACCATGTACCTCTGAACTAGTGGAGTAGAAGTACACCATGTACCTCTGAACTGTAGTGGAGTAGAAGTACACCATGTACCTCTGAACTGTAGTGGAATAGAAGTACACCATGTACCTCTGAACTGTAGAGGAGTAGAAGTACACCATGTACCTCTGAACTGTAGTGGAGTAAAAGTACACCATGTACCTCTGAACTGTAGTGGAGTAGAAGTACACCATGTACCTCTGAACTGTAGTGGAGTAGAAGTACACCATGTACCTCTGAACTGTAGTGGAGTACAAGTACACCATGTGCCTCTGAACTGTAGAGGAGTAGAAGTACACCATGTACCTCTGAACTGTAGAGGAGTAGAAGTACACCATGTACCTCTGAACTGTAGAGGAGTAGAAGTACACCATGTACCTCTGAACTGTAGAGGAGTAGAAGTACACCATGTACCTCTGAACTGTAGTGGAGTACAAGTACACCATGTGCCTCTGAACTGTAGAGGAGTAGAAGTACACCATGTACCTCTGAACTGTAGAGGAGTACAAGTACACCATGTACCTCTGAACTGTAGAGGAGTAGAAGTACACCATGTACCTCTGAACTGTAGAGGAGTAGAAGTACACCATGTACCTCTGAACTGTAGTGGAGTAGAAGTACTCCATGTACCTCTGAACTGTAGTGAAGTAGAAGTACACCATGTACCTCTGAACTGTAGTGGAGTACAAGTACACCATGTGCCTCTGAACTGTAGAGGAGTAGAAGTACCACCAGGTACCTCTGAACTGTAAGAGGAGTACAAGTACACCATGTACCCTCTGAACTGTAGAAGTACACCATGTACCTCTGAACTGTAGAGGAGTAGAAGTACACCATGTACCTCTGAACTGTAGTGGGAGTAGAAGTACACCATGTACCTCTGAACTGTAGTGGAGTAGAATTACAACATGTACCTCTGAACTGTAGTGGAGTAGAAGTACAAACCATGTACCTCTGAACTATAGAGGGAGTAGAAGTACACCATGTACCTCTGAACTGTAGAGGAGTAGAAGTACACCATGTACCTCTGAACTGTAGAGGAGTAGAAGTACACCATGTACCTCTGAACTGTAGAGGAGTAGAAGTACACCATGTACCTCTGAACTGTAGAGGAGTAGAAGTACACCATGTACCTCTGAACTGTAGTGGAGTAGAAGTACACCATGTACCTCTGAACTGTAGAGGAGTAGAAGTACACCATGTACCTCTGAACTGTAGAGGAGTAGAAGTACACAGTAGCATAACATGGAAATACTCAAGTAAAGTACAAGTATCTAGAAATTCTACTTAAGTACAGTACTTTAGTAAGTGTACTTTAGACCTCTGATGTTTGAACAGAATAAAACAGATTACAGTCTGAATTGTTTTCTGAGTAAAACGCCTCGAGATAAAAACAGTGAACGTGACATCTACCTTAAAGCAATCAGTGCAAAGTCAACATCAATTCTGAGTAAGTCATACTCTGACACACACACACACACACACACACACACACACACACACACACACACACACACACACACACACACACACACACACACACACACACACACACACACACACACACACACACACACACACACGATATGTGTTACATAATCCTCCAGTGAAGTGTTTCCAGGAACAGGTCAACTGAGTCCACGTCTCCCCCTGATCAAAGCACACACACACCCACACACACACACACACACACACACACACACACACCACACACACACAGACACACAACACACACACACACACACACACCACACACACCACACACACACCCACACACACAGACACCACACACACACACACAGACACACACCACACACACACACACGCACCACCACACACACACACACACACACACCACACACACACACACACACACAGACACCACACACACACACACACGACACACACACCACACCCACACCACACACACACACACACACACACACACAGCAGACACCAACACACGCACGACCACGCACACCACCATCACACACACACACGACACAGACACAACAAACACATCCACACACACACGACACACCACGGCACACACCACACACACACACACACAACACACACAGACACAGCACACCCCACGACACACCACACACACACACACCACACACAACACACACACACAGCCACACACACACACACACACAACAACGCACGCACACACACCACACACACACACAGCACACACACACACACGCACGCACACACACACAGACACACACACACACACACACACACACAGACACACACACACGCACACACCTTGCAGGAAATTAGTTTATGGTGTCAGCCTGTGGAACGTCATATAATGATCAGTGTGCAGTAAATGTAACACAGATAAACAGCTGATGATGTTATTAATGTCCTCTTAATTAGATTCTAGTTTCCTCTGAGGTTATATATTTCGTATCCAAAGTAAACGTAGTGACATCACAGTGTCCACACACTCAGATAATTGTGGCAGTCGTGGGTTGACAGTAGATATGGATTTAATAAAACATATCTATAGAGGAAGTACAATAAGCAGATCTATGTAATAATTAAGCTTGAGAACGCCCCCTTGACGAGCAGTGCATTATAAAGTACATGTTTTGTTGATTATAATAAATAAAGAGTAACTAAGGTTTCAGCGTTGGAGAACGTGTGAGGAGAGAAGGAGAAAAACTCCAACTCCTCTTATTCAACAAACGTATTTCAATCAGGAGAGACGGTTTTGATGTAAGAATACATATTTATTGCCAGGAATACACAAATGGTGTGAAGGGGAGGGGCTTAGCTTGACCCTGGTGGTGGTGAATGGATAGTTGGGTCGGTCTGAAGGGGAGGGGCTTAGCTTGACCCTGGTGGTGGTGAATGGATGGTTGGGTTCGGTCTGAAGGGGAGGGGCTTAGCTTGACCCTGGTGGTGGTGAATGGATAGTTGGGTCGGTCTGAAGGGGAGGGGCTTAGCTTGACCCTGGTGGTGGTGAATGGATAGTTGGGTTCGGTCTGAAGGGGAGGGGCTTAGCTTGACCCTGGTGGTGGTGAATGGATGGTTGGGTTCGGTCTGAAGGGGAGGGGCTTAGCTTGACCCTGGTGGTGGTGAATGGATCGTTGGGTTCGGTCTGAAGGGGAGTGGCTTAGCTTGACCCTGGTGGTGGTGAATGGATAGTTGGGGTCGGTCTGAAGGGGAGGGGCTTAGCTTGACCCTGGTGGTGGTGAATGGATCGTTGGGTTCGGTCTGAAGGGGAGTGGCTTAGTTTGACCCTGGTGGTGGTGAATGGATAGTTGGGGTCGGTCTGAAGGGGAGGGGCTTAGCTTGACCCTGGTGGTGGTGAATGGATAGTTGGGGGCGGTCTGAAGGGGAGGGGCTTAGCTTGACCCTGGTGGTGGTGAATGGATAGTTGGGGTCGGTCTGAAGGGGAGGGGCTTAGCTTGACCCTGGTGGTGGTGAATGGATAGTTGGGTTTGGTCTGAAGGGGAGGGGCTTAGCTTGACCTTGGTGGTGAATGGATAGTTGGGGTCGGTCTGAAGGGGAGGGGCTTAGCTTGACCCTGGTGGTGGTGAATGGATAGTTGGGTTCGGTCTGAAGGGGAGGGGCTTAGCTTGACCTTGGTGGTGAATGGATAGTTGGGGTCGGTCTGAAGGGGAGGGGCTTAGCTTGACCCTGGATTCAGAGGGACAGGAAGTGAAAAGGGGTGGAGGAGGGTTACGTCGAGTCACCTGAAATGACAGCTGTCAGAGGGGAGAGAGCAGATTTTAAAATGGTTAGCAGAGCGCTATGATAGGCTTGTGAGAATAGAGCGAAGTGATTGGTTAAGCTGGGGAGTGACGCCCCCGATCACTTATTGAGAGGAGAGAGATTAGTAACATGGAAATAGTAAATGAATGAGGAAAGACGGTCTTCCTGGTTGAACTTGCTCTGAGCTTCATGTGTCTGCTTTGCTATAATACTTTCTCTCTCTTCCTCTGACAACTCCAGCTTCTGGACCTTGTTACCCTGCTTAGCTTCCCAAATTAACCAGAAAGCATGTACTATAGTCTATAGCTGATGAAACACTGTATTCCCACTTCTTTAGTTCCACGTTGAGATATTGTAATGGGTTTTGTCCTTAAAAAGCTAAATACTGACAGATGAGGATCCTTGAACTTAGAAGCCCACCTGTTATGATCTGAATGAAACCTGTGCAGGTGCTTTAGCTCAATGGATGTCTACCAACCTGAAGGTCAGAGGTTCAACTCCCTCTCTTATCTCATGGAAATAACGAGGCTGTGGTAATTGTGCTGGAAGAAATGGAAATGAGAAACAGAACTCGGGCAAAGTTAGAGAGAACCAGAGACTTAAAGGTGGGGTAGGTAAGTTTGAGAAAGCGGCTCGAGATACACTTGTTGTTATATTCCATGGAATGCTCTGAACATCCCGAGAGCAATGAATATCTGAAGTGCTTTGAAGCCGTGGCGCTGTAGAAAGCACGACCAATCATCTGAGCCGGCTAAAGTAACTGGATGGCCTACCTGCCTGTCAGCCTTCCATCTGTGCACAAACTGATCTCGTGCCCTCATTGGTCATGAGCGCGTTCGTGTGTGTTGGAGGAGGGGCTCTGTGAGGAAGTGGCAGATTTTTTCCGGCTGTGTATTTTCATATTCTAGCCACTCCAGCTGGTTTCTCCAAATGACCTACCCCACCTTTAAGTCGAGGTTTTTCTAACGGACATGTTGAGGAAACCTGGGTTTTCTGGAACGGGTAGAAAATGGACGGTCACTTCCTGTGTTGAGTTTGAATTAATGTTCTAACACCTCCCTGTCCTCTTACCCCTGAGCCTGATATACGCAGGAACCCACAAACAAAAGCCCAACTCAGTTCCATGTGTGAATTATGAACCAGTGTATTAATAGGTGGTCACCACAAGTCTTTCTTTTTTATTTAATTTGATTCACTCTGTTATTGATGCACTTTGTACATATTAACATGAAATACTAGTACTCGTGTTTTCATGACTCCTTGTTTTACTAGTTTCTGAGTAGGTGGTGCAAAAATCCAACCCTGTGAGTAAGTGTTCTGTCCGGTGTTCTGTCACAAGAGGGCAGCACATCACAGGATAGATGTAAGGTTGTTTCAGTGATTACACGTCTTTGCTCTGCACTACTTTTCCATCATTGTTTATTTAACTTCTTAAACTAGTGCTGTTTGCATTTCTCATCTCCAACTCTCTGTACATTTCCCTTTCCCTTTATAACTCTCATTATGAGCTCAGTCACCGTTGAGCCTCCTCCATTTGACAACAAGTCGTATATCATTTCCAATTCTGTTTTAAATGTGATCTTTGCTACATTTGCATAATAATAATATATCAAATCAAATCAAGTTTTATTTATAGCACATTTATAAACGATGTTTGGTGGAGCCGAAGTGCTGAACATAACATAAAAATAACCTACAGTAGAAACACTTTACAGCAAATACAAACAACACAGACTGTTCAGAATATCAGTATGAGAAAAACGACACCCTCTGTCCTTAGACCCTCTGTCCTTAGACCCTCTGTCCTCAGACCCTCTGTCCTTAGACCCTCTGTCTTTAGACCCTCTGTCCTTAGACCCTCTGTCCTCAGACCCTCTGTCCTCAGACCCTCTGTCCTTAGACCCTCTATCCTCAGACCCTCTGTCCTTAGACCCTCTGTCCTTAGACCCTCTGTCCTCAGACCCTCTGTCCTCAGACCCTCTGTCCTTAGACCCTCTGTCCTTGGACCCCCTGTCCTTAGACCCTCTGTCCTCAGACCCTCTGTCCTTAGACCCTCTGTCTTTAGACCCTCTGTCCTCAGACCCTCTGTCCTCAGACCCTCTGTCCTCAGACCCTCTGTCCTTAGACCCTCTATCCTCAGACCCTCTGTCCTTAGACCCTCTGTCCTTAGACCCTCTGTCCTCAGACCCTCTGTCTTTAGACCCTCTGTCCTCAGACCCTCTGTCCTCAGACCCTCTGTCCTTAGACCCTCTATCCTCAGACCCTCTGTCCTTAGACCCTCTGTCCTCAGACCCTCTGTCCTCAGACCCTCTGTCCTTAGACCCTCTGTCCTTAGACCCTCTATCCTCAGACCCTCTGTCCTCAGACCCTCTGTCCTTAGACCCTCTGTCCTTAGACCCTCTATCCTCAGACCCTCTGTCCTTAGACCCTCTGTCCTTAGACCCTCTGTCCTCAGACCCTCTATCCTCAGACCCTCTGTCCTTAGACCCTCTGTCCTTAGACCCTCTGTCCTCAGACCCTCTGTCCTCAGACCCTCTGTCCTTAGACCCTCTGTCCTCAGACCCTCTGTCCTCAGACCCTCTGTCCTTAGACCCTCTGTCCTCAGACCCTCTGTCCTCAGACCCTCTGTCCTTAGACCCTCTGTCCTTAGACCCTCTATCCTTAGACCCTCTGTCCTTAGACCCTCTGTCCTCAGACCCTCTATCCTCAGACCCTCTGTCCTCAGACCCTCTGTCCTCAGACCCTCTGTCCTCAGACCCTCTATCCTCAGACCCTCTGTCCTCAGACGACCCTCTGTCCTCAGACCCTCTGTCCTCAGACCCTCTGTCCTTAGACCCTCTGTCCTTAGACCCTCTGTCCTTAGACCCTCTGTCCTTAGACCCTCTGTCCTCAGACCCTCTGTCCTCAGACCCTCTGTCCTTAGACCCTCTGTCCTCAGACCCTCTGTCCTTAGACCCTCTGTCTTTAGACCCTCTGACCTTAGACCCTCTGTCCTCAGACCCTCTGTCCTCAGACCCTCTGTCCTCAGACCATCTGTCCTTAGACCCTCTATCCTCAGACCCTCTGTCCTTAGACCCTCTGTCCTTAGACCCTCTATCCTCAGACCCTCTGTCCTTAGACCCTCTGTCCTCAGACCCTCTGTCCTCAGACCCTCTGTCCTCAGACCCTCTGTCCTTAGACCCTCTATCCTCAGACCCTCTGTCCTCAGACCCTCTGTCCTTAGACCCTCTGTCCTTAGACCCTCTATCCTCAGACCCTCTGTCCTCAGACCCTCTGTCCTTAGACCCTCTGTCCTCAGACCCT
Organism: Gymnodraco acuticeps; assembly: GCF_902827175.1. Classification (NCBI taxonomy): domain Eukaryota; kingdom Metazoa; phylum Chordata; class Actinopteri; order Perciformes; family Bathydraconidae; genus Gymnodraco; species Gymnodraco acuticeps. The sequence continues at coordinate 24,891 of NW_022990410.1, forward strand.
CTATCCTCAGACCCTCTGTCCTTAGACCCTCTGTCCTTAGACCCTCTGTCCTCAGACCCTCTGTCCTCAGACCCTCTGTCCTCAGACCCTCTGTCCTCAGACCCTCTGTCCTCAGACCCTCTGTCCTCAGACCCTCTGTCCTTAGACCCTCTGTCCTCAGACCCTCTGTCCTCAGACCCTCTGTCCTTAGACCCTCTGTCCTTAGACCCTCTATCCTTAGACCCTCTGTCCTTAGACCCTCTGTCCTCAGGCCCTCTATCCTCAGACCCTCTGTCCTCAGACCCTCTATCCTCAGACCCTCTGTCCTCAGACCCTCTATCCTCAGACCCTCTGTCCTCAGACCCTCTGTCCTCAGACCCTCTGTCCTCAGACCCTCTGTCCTCAGACCCTCTGTCATTAGACCCTCTGTCCTTAGACCCTCTGTCCTTAGACCCTCTGTCCTTAGACCCTCTGTCCTCAGACCCTCTGTCCTCAGACCCTCTGTCCTTAGACCCTCTGTCCTTAGACCCTCTGTCCTCAGACCCTCTGTCCTTAGACCCTCTGTCTTTAGACCCTCTGACCTTAGACCCTCTGTCCTCAGACCCTCTGTCCTCAGACCCTCTGTCCTCAGACCATCTGTCCTTAGACCCTCTATCCTCAGACCCTCTGTCCTTAGACCCTCTGTCCTTAGACCCTCTATCCTCAGACCCTCTGTCCTTAGACCCTCTGTCCTCAGACCCTCTGTCCTCAGACCCTCTGTCCTTAGACCCTCTGTCCTCAGACCCTCTGTCCTTAGACCCTCACATCGTACAAGGAAAAACTTCCAGAGAAAACCCACATTTTCAGGGGAAAAAATGGGTCATAATACTAGCGTCACATTTCGGACGTTACTTATGTACCATTTTATTTTTCCTACCTTTTATGTTTCAACACAACCTGACTCTGACTTGTTGTCTTTCTACCTGAGTGACATCTTCAGGTGATTTAATGAGCTTTATATATATATATGTATGTGGTGTAAACATGGCACAGCTGGGAGAGGAGGAGATGGAAAAAAGGAAAGAACAACACAGAAATATTCCCAGTTTCAGTTCCCGAACATTCCTGGAAACGAGCCGTGGGAATAGACGCTATTTTTAAATCCCAGAGCCTCTTCCTTAAACTCTCCAGCATCTTCTCAGAAACCAATCAAACTCTAATATTTTATATTTTTAGACGAGCCAAAGGGAAAGGATTCAGATCTATACTCAGATACTCACAGGATATCGACGATACAGTTAAATACAAAACGTAGCATTACTTCTAAATGTTTTCAGCACTTTTGTTTATTGTTTGTGCCAAAACCGATATACCTGGGTCACATGACACGAGCAACACGAAGAGTCTCTCCAAACGTTAAAAAACAAACCATATGTTATTTATTGATTTTCTTATGAATAAATCCTGGTATTTCTGTTGAAAACTAGACTTTTCTTCACACTCATGAACTCCATCCATCAGCAGGTTGCTCTCGTATCGCTTTGTTATAACAGGGTCAACATGTTGGATATCTCACGCAGATGTTATCTCCATGAATGAAAACGTAAACGCTGAAGGGTTCCTCTTATCATCTCCATCTGATAAACAAACCTTTCATCTCTTACAGCAGCGGTTCCCAACCTGCGGGCTGCAGCCCCCTAGTGGTCCGCGAAGGCATTGCAAGTGGGCCGCCAAATAATTAGTAAAACATTGTGATTTGTGTGGAAACATTTCATTATTACGATTTTCCCTTTCTCTTCCTCGATCCTCCTTAGCAACGGTGATTACAGTCCTTGACAGCGGTCTGTTCTCGTGTCACATGTTCTGAATTGACCAATCAGAATTGAGTATTCAACTAAACCGTGTAATAAAAATGTCGGTTTGTTACTGATGGCCTAGCTCCTTTTCTAATTAAAAATAAAAAGTACTCTTGAGAACTTTATTTAGCCTCCGTATTGTTTTTAGATTCTTAAGTGGGCCCTGAGTTGAAAAAGGTTGGGAACATCATTCACAATATTGAAGTAGAATAATAAATACAAAACTACAAGATAGGAAACACTTTTGATTTATCATTGAAATCAGTAACTTTAATGATATTTGAACCATAACCCTAAAAAACACAGCTTACACAAAGATTGTATTATTAAAGTCCAGATGTTTCCATAGCCCTGAATGATATATCACAATAATACAATGCAGAAATCATCCAAACAACCAATCAAAAACACAATATGTGACCTGCTCTATCGAAATCAGTCGCATTGACCCGAAGACACATTTTGAGTTGTATACACTGCTGGAAAGAGGAGATTCCTAGCTTTCTAATGATATCAGGATTGTTGTTGTTCTCCAAATATTAAGCGAAATATGTCACATTATATAATGACTGTCACGAGTCATCGTTTTGAGAAAAAGGCCTTCAAAGTTTCCTCTTCTCTGGAATCCATCGATCTGATTGGTTATTAGCAAATGATCAAAGTACTACTGAGGGAAGATATTTACGTTTGGAGGGGAAGCTCGCGAGTGTGTGTGTATACGTGTGTGTGTGTTTGTTTGTGTAATTTTGCGTTTGTGTGTATTGTGTTTGTTTCCTGGGGAAAACACTCACGGGAAACACCGGCTGTTGTTATGCCTGCTGTGACGTTAAGTTACTCCGTTCTCCGCTTGTAATTATGCCGAAGCTTCAAAGCTGTATTTATCATCTGAATTTGCCGAAACAAGTTTAATATTCTGAAAGCCAAGACTTTGTTTAATTGAAATCATATGAAAACAAACTGTAACGGACCCTGCCGTGTTATCTATGATTACTATACTCTTATTCATAATTTCAGCCGGAGGGAGGGGGGCGGCGCTGCGGAAGAGCAGATTACGAGTGAGAGGTGCCTGTCTTCCGGTACGTCCACACAGCAGCTTTTCAAAAATCTTGAAAATCCTGGAGCTGGGCGTGTCTGACAGCTTGGGGATTTCGCGACCAACAACCAATCACATGAATCTCCCGCCCCCGACATACAAAGCAAAAAACCCCGGTTCTTCTCCACTATTTATTTTTTTAACATTTTGAACATTTATGAGATTAATGTTTATGGTGCTATTTTATGCTACATTCCATGCTGGCTAATGATACTGTCTATGCTTGCTAGCAACGAAGTAAACTAGCAACGAAGTAAACTGGATATAAAATCCCCAAACAAGCGAAAACCTACCAGTTTCACCCACTGCCTCTGCCTCCTCCCTCCATGCCTGGTTCCTCCGGTTTGTATCCCGGTAAGTAAATAGGGACTGGTCATAAAGAACCGGGTGATTTGCTATCGCAATAACTAAGTTCTCCTCCATTTTTGTTAGGAATATAGAATTAACTGCGGGTCTGGCTTTCCCAGCTTGCACGCGGTTTGATTGGCTAGCGCTTGAATCCTGGAAATCTTCGCCTCGCCCCCCCACAATGCAGTTCGGCGACAAGCGAGGGGAAAGTGACGTCATCCCCATTCAAAGTCAATGGGCGTAGACGCGCTGGAAGCGGTGGACAAATCGCCAAAAGCTGCTGTGTGTACGGGCCGCGTCCCTTCACAAGCTTCAAACATGTATTTATCGTGTGATTTTGGAAATAAAAGTTTCATATTCTGAAAGTCAAGACTTTGTTTGTTTAAAATCAAACAAAACACCAGAACCCCGAAAAAATAGTTTTTTACGTAAATCCACGTTTATTTTGAAATGAGCCGTTGCGACTTCCGACTGATTTCGATAGAGCGGGTCACATGTGACATATTACAAGTTTGATAGCCAAACTTTGAAAAGTGAAGAAATACTAAGAATAATACGAAAAATCCTAATTTAAAGAGGCATCGTGTGCACTCAGTGATCAGACACACATCTGTGTGGGAAACAATCACTGCTGCTGATAAAACAACAGGTGTAGACTCTTTAAAACACAGTGAAAGGACGAGAAAGTGAACAAACCTAGAAGTAACAATAATAACAGAACATTTACGGAGTTTCAGCCAAACCCTCTCGGACAGGTTCTGTATGAGCTGTGAGATACTGATGAGCAACAGGATCATATTGGAGCTTTAAAGGGTGAAAGGTTCCCAAACGCCCTCCAGTGACTTTTACAGATGTTCAGGTTCATTTCCAAGGCTGTAAATCAGTCAGACGTACAGAACAGGATAACAAACTTTGGCTTTGACGTTTTCCCATCAGCTTTGGAAAGAAAGGTCAAGCTGCTCTTTGGAAACACAGAAATACAAGAAAGTAGTAAGTTTGAGGCACTTCACTGCGAACAGGTTGAAAAGCTTTCCGTCAGACGGCTGTTTTGTGGTATGTATACTTTTCATGATTCACAGCTCTTTCTTTTGTCATCCCGTTAGTGGCTTATCTCCAGAAGGAACATTTGTCATGAAGCATATTTTAAAGTGACATGTTTGCCACCTTCTTTTGAGTGATTTGCAACCAGTTATCAGCTCAAACCTGCCGCCACACGTTCACATTGCAGAAGAAGATTCAGTATTTCTGCAAGAATTTGTTTCTGTAACAGTAAAAAAAGACAGTAGAAGAAACTGCCTCTGGAGGGATTTTAGCCTCTGCAAACCATTTACATGCATTAAAACATATAATCACATACAGGAGAGGAACGCCGCAGAAAGAGGAATAGGGACTCTTTAAAAAGAAGAACATCCTAAAATGTTTGCTATCCTGGCTCCAAGATGGTGGAATGAGCTCCCCATTGACATCAGGACAGCAGATAGCTTACACACCTTCCAGACTGAAAACTCACCTCTTTCGACTCCACTTCGAGCGATAGAACTATTAACAAAGCACTTATATACTAATAAAGGACTGGCTTATCTAAAGCCAGTTGAGTAGCACTTGAAATGTTTGGCTCTATGAAACCTGATGTACTTTATGATTCTGTTTTCTTCAAGGTCGTGTCTTCCTGGTCGAATGCACTTATTGTAAGTCGCTTTGGATAAAAGCGTCAGCTAAATGTAATGTTTGTAGAGCTCATGAAAAAAGTTCACCGGAGCGGAAAACGTGTCTGAGTTCGGAGAAAAATATGGAAATGAAAAAGACAATTATTTTAAATAAGAGAGTAATTTTTGACCAACAGAGTGAATGTTCTTCCTGATTCCTCCAGCTGTATTCAATGACCTTTGTTTTGATGCATTAAAAGGTCAAATACAGTTTATTCAGCAGTTATGTATAGTTTAATATTCTCTTTTACAAAAAACATCCTGAAATGCAAAATGGTTTGTTTAAAGAATGGGTGTAAGAACAAGTATTTGTAGTGCTCATGGAAACAGTTTTACGGAGCAGAACACGTGTCGCAGTTTGGAGAAAAATATAGAAATTAAAGCAATTTTTGAGGCTGAGAAAAGTGTTTCAGTTTGAATGTTTCAGCCCCGATTCCTCCAGCTGTACGACCTTTGCTTTGATGCATTAAAGGGTCAAACATGTCCCAGTTTATTCAGCCGTTGTGTGTCGTTTAATATTCTCTTTTTACACCGAGAGGTCGTCTGTTCTCGTGCGGCTGCTCGCTCCACTCGTTTTGCTGAATCTGCGTTTGTCCTTCTGACAGATTCCTCCGTTCGGACACATCATCAAACCGCCTGCGCCGCCATTTTGGCTCTGAACGCCCCTCACGTCCCTGCCTGATGGGGGGTAGGAGGTAGTGCCTGTCCTCAGGTATCCGCCATCTTGGATCTGATTGTTCCCAGCTTCCTGCCAGCCAGGAGTGATGAAGGTATTCTGGTTCTGAGAGAAGCAGCTCATCTGCAGCATGTTCACTTCTTCGGCCATTTTGTGCTTCTCAGTCGCCATGTTCTCAGAGTTCTGTTGGTCAGCCAGGCGGTGGTTTGGGAAGGGGAGGGGCAGGAAGAGAGACGAGCCAATGACACACTGGCTGAAGTCCGGAGGGGGGGTGGAGGGGGGGGGGAGGAGAGAGAGAGAGCTGCCGGGCGAGAGAAGCTTTACCTGAAGCGGCGGCGCGGCGGTTCGACAGGTAACCCCTGGAGAGAGAATTAGAAAAGTTAACGTGATTTGAGACTTTTCGAGACCCCAAAAGTGTTAGAAATAGTTATATAGTTGGGACATTTGCACAATTAGCATAAGTTGCGTCCATTAGCATTTGTGGACAAATGTCGTGGAAAATTTTGGAGTGTTTTTTTAGGTAAATTGAGGTTTCTGATTCCATTTCTGACATTTTCAGGGTCCAAAATGACAGTTTAAACCAGATAGTGGCCCTATTTTTTCTCCCGGTGCCATGATTTTGAAGTATTTAGATGACACTGGACAGATTTTTTTTAACAGTTTACATCAAAGTTGTAGGACCGGTACAGGAACCGTCTGGAACGAGATTTAGAGAAGCAAATATATGATATATCTACTGTCTTGCACTATTTTTATTAATTTTTTTATTTGTATTTTTGTATTTTATTATAGAACTATGTTGTAGCCTATTATTGGAGGAGCTCGGGCCAGAATAATTTCATTGCCTTTTTTGTTGAGACCAAAAGTGTTATGTTAGAAGTGTAGGGTCTCCAACACGATGCTAACCTGCATATGTTGGGACATTTCCACAATTAGCATAAATTGCGTATTTAGCATTATAGACTATTGGCTTGGCTGATTTGGAACATTTGGAGTAGTATTTGGGGGTAATTGAGGATGTTGAATACATTTTTGGCATTTTCAGGGTCCAAAAGGACAGTTTTATCCAGGTGGACTGATTTTGATGAATTCTGGGTGGATTTAGAAGTTTGAGAGGACGCTGGACAGATTTTTTGAAAAGGTTTACTTCAACTCAGTTTAAAAGTTGTCGGATATCTGACCATAAATGGGGCGAAGCCTGCGAGCTAGTTCAGGCAGTCAACTCGAGCACCAATGATACATTAACACGTGACGCACCTCGTCCCTCTCACAACCAACCAAACACATTCTCCTAAACATGCCGCTCTATTTAAGCTGCCAGGTCTTCCTGCCTCGCTATGCTGCTGCTGCTGCTGTGTTCACTTGCTATTGCTACGTTCATGTTCCTGCTGCTGTGTTTCATGTTGCTGCTACTCGCCTGCCCCCCCACCACCCCAGCTTCCACCCCCCCACCGCCCCAGCTTCCACCACCCCAGCTTCCACCCCACCACCACCCCAGCTTCCATCCCAGCTTCCACCCCGCTTCCACCCCAGCTTCCACCCCAGCTTCCACCCCAGCTTCCACCCCAGCTCCACCCCAGCTTCCACCCCAGCTCCACCCCACCACCACCCCAGCTTCCACCCCAGCTTCCACCCCCCCACCACCCCAGCTTCCTCCCCCCCAGCTTCCACCCCCCCACCCACCCCAGCTTCCACCCCACCACCACCCCAGCTTCCATCCCAGCTTCCACCCCAGCTTCCACCCCAGCTTCCACCCCAGCTTCCACCCAGCTTCCCACCCCTGCTTCCACCCCCCAGCTTCCACCCCAGCTTCCACCCCAGCTTCCACCCCCAGCTTCCACCCCAGCTTCCACCCCAGCTTCCACCCAGCTTCCACCCCAGCTTCCACCCCAGCTTCCACCCCAGCTTCCACCCCAGCTCCACCCCAGCTTCCACCCCAGCTTCCACCCCAGCTTCCACCCCACCACCACCCCAGCTTCCACCCCAGCTTCCACCCCACCACCACCCCAGCATTCCACCCCAGCTCCACCCCCCACCACCCCAGCTTCAACCACCCCAGCTTCCACCCCACCACCACCCCAGCTTCCACCACCCCAGCTCCACCCCCCCACCACCCCAGCTTCACCACACCCCCAGCTTCCACCCAGCTTCCACCCCAGCTTCCACCCCACCACACCCAGCTCCACCCCAGCTTCCACCCCAGCTTCCACCCCAGCTCCACCCCAGCTTCCACCCCAGCTTCCACCCCACCACCACCCCAGCTCCATCCCAGCTTCCACCCCAGCTTCCACCCCAGCTCCACCCCAGCTTCCACCCCAGCTTCCATCCCAGCTTCCACCCCAGCTTCCACCCCAGCTTCCACCCCAGCTTCCACCCCAGCTTCCACCCCACCACCACCCCAGCTTCCACCCCAGCTCCACCCCAGCTTCCACCCCAGCTTCCACCCCACCACCACCCCAGCTTCCACCCCAGCTTCCATCCCAGCTTCCACCCCAGCTTCCACCCCACCACCACCCCAGCTTCCACCCCCAGCTTCCACCCCAGCTTCCACCCCAGCTTCCACCCCAGCTTCCACCCCAGCTTCCACCCCAGCTTCCACCCCAGCTTCCACCCCAGCTCCACCCCAGCTAACACGTGAGTTGTCTGACTGAACTGAGCTGAGGTAATAAAGATTACATCGTGCAATCTCACCATGAAGATATCTCAATAACAAACACAATGTGAAAGATCAAGATATCTGAATGCTTCACAATAAGAGACCTGGAAGTCAATGGTTTGCTGAATGTGTTTTTTGTTGTTGGCCTGAAATAAGGTCTGTGGTTAACCCAAGCTGAAGAGATTTTAGATCTGCGGTATGAAATACGTCACTAAGCACCCCGCTGGCGAATACAAAGGAAAGAACCACGCTATCTTTCTGGATCTAAACGTAGCGAGACCGTGCATTGAGAGTCACATTGAACTCCAGTCAGAGGTTGTGAAGCAGTGGTTTTGCAGAAAGAAGCTTTTTATGACACAAAGATGGATTTTCATTTGCAGAAGAAGTCATGTTTTGGCCGCAGGGGGTTTGAGGCTCAGTTTGCCCTTTGTTTAACGACATGAAGTTAAACAAAATAATCACTGAAGGCTTCAAATCGATGCAGGATCGTCGTGCGGGTGAAAAGAGATCTTTGTTTATCTCCAGTTCTACAAGACGTGCACAAAGAGCCTTTCTTCCCACGGACACTACTTTCACTTTAATCAATCTCTACGGAAACTAACAGGATCCTTTGTTCTTAATATCAGATCTTTTTCCAAAGACTTCAAGATCATATTGATTATGAAACGTCTTTTACGATGGGTCAACTGAGCTTTCAGTGTGAAATCAGTGAAGTTTCAGAAAGATGTTTGCAGGATTCGTATCGTCCTTTAAAAAAGCAGCTTTTCATTTTCTACTTCCGCCAAAAGGGTCATGTTTTCAACTTTGTTTTTTGTTTGTCAGCAGGATCACGGACAAAAACTGTTTTCCCGATTTGCATGAAACTTGGTGAAAGGGAGTCGCATTCGCCACAGAATAACCTCTTAACATTTGGGGCAAATCGGAATCATGGTTGCGGATACACTCGTTATTATATACTGGTAAAAACGCCCTTAGAGTTATGATCATTCAGCCTCTTGTTGTTTTTGATTCCAATGAGAGACTGATTTGATACATATCGGGTCAAGAAACGCTTTAAAGTCTCTGCCTGAAAATACATGTTATCTGAAGGGTAATATATAAGCCTTTAAATTATACTTAGGAATACATAAAAGGAGCTGTGATCCTTTGTTTTAAATAACCTCTGAGACTTGAGAGTCAAAGGCAACACAATGAGTCATCAAGGAATAATTAAATAAAACACAGTATTTAGCAGAGGTGGGAAGTAGTGGAGTACAAATACTTTGTTACTGTACTTAAGTTCATGTTTCTGGTATCAGTACTTTACTCCACTACTTATTTTTCTGACCACTTTTTACTTTGACTTCTTACATGTTGAACTCAAATACCTGTACTTTCTACTTCTTACATGTTGAACACAAATACCTGTACTTTCTACTTCTTACATGTTGAACCCAAATACCTGTACTTTCTACTTCTTACATGTTGAACCCAAATACCTGTACTTTCTACTTCTTACATGTTGAACCCAAATACCTGTACTTTCTACTTCTTACATGTTGAACTCAAATACCTGTACTTTCTACTTCTTACATGTTGAACCCAAATACCTGTACTTTCTACTTCTTACATGTTGAACCCAAATACCTGTACTTTCTACTTCTTACATGTTGAACCCAAATACCTGTACTTTCTACTTCTTACATGTTGAACTCAAATACCTGTACTTTCTACTTCTTACATGTTGAACCCAAATACCTGTACTTTCTACTTCTTACATGTTGAACCCAAATACCTGTACTTTCTACTTCTTACATGTTGAACCCAAATACCTGTACTTTCTACTTCTCACATGTTGAACACAAATACCTGTACTTTCTACTTCTTACATGTTGAACACAAATACCTGTACTTTCTACTTCTTACATGTTGAACACAAATACCTGTACTTTCTACTTCTTACATGTTGAACTCAATACCTGTACTTTCTACTTCTTACATGTTGAACTCAAATACCTGTACTTTCTACTTCTTACATGTTGAACACAAATACCTGTACTTTCTACTTCTTACATGTTGAACTCAAATACCTGTACTTTCTACTTCTTACATGTTGAACTCAAATACCTGTACTTTCTACTTCTTACATGTTGAACTCAAATACCTGTACTTTCTACTTCTTACATGTTGAACTCAAATACCTGTACTTTCTACTTCTCACATGTTGAACTCAAATACCTGTACTTTCTACTTCTTACATGTTGAACTCAAATACCTGTACTTTCTACTTCTTACATGTTGAACACAAATACCTGTACTTTCTACTTCTTACATGTTGAACTCAAATACCTGTACTTTCTACTTCTTACATGTTGAACTCAAATACCTGTACTTTCTACTTCTTACATGTTGAACTCAAATACCTGTACTTTCTACTTCTTACATGTTGAACACAAATACCTGTACTTTCTACTTCTCTCATTTTCCAAACAGCTGGTTCCTTTAGTCTGAATGTGTGTTTGGTGCGTGATCATTATTCTTTAGTGTCATTGCGTGCCTATTGATTTGAACACGATCCGTGTATCCATCATTTCCTGGTCTTCTCTAAAGAAGAGGGACCAATGGAAACGTTGTCATGTTGCCGTTGTTCAGCATGGAAACATTCATTAGCTAACAATGACATTATTGTTCTATTAATATAAAGGGAGGTCAGGTACTCTTTAAAACAGCTGCTAGTTATGGGTACTTTTTACTGAAGTACATTTCAAAGCCTCTTTACTTTCACTTGAGTAAAGAAGTTTAGTCAGTACTTCTACTTTCACCAGAGTATTTTTAAACACGAGTATCTGTACTTCTACTTGAGTAAAGGATGTGTGTACTTCTACTTGAGTACAGGATGTGTGTACTTCTACTTGAGTAAAGGATGTGTGTACTTCTACTTGAGTAAAGGATGTGTGTACTTTTGCCGTCTCTGGTATTTAGTAATATTTGGGGTACCTGCAGCAGTGCCTCCAGGCCAGGTGGTGCAGCTCCAACACGCTGAGAGCCAGAGAGACGGCCGACACCGTCATCATGAACACGATGAACACGTTCTTCTCCGTGGGTCTGGAGACGTAGCAGTTCACCGGGTGAGGGCAGGGCGAGGCCTGAGGAACAGAGAGAGGGTGGATACATAATATATAGAGTGTATTTGTTATATACGGCGACCCTGCAGGTCAAAACATGGAACCATAACAACATTTCATTTTAGGTAACACAATAACTTTTCAAAAGCACATACAGATTTCATAAAATGCATTGTGCAATTATTTGAAGAAAACACAACTTTTCTTGAAAAAACAACACAAACGCAACATTTCAGAAAATAAAATATTTTAGAAACAAACGACAAATGTTCGGTTTTTCATTGAAAAAAACTACAATTTTCCAAAACACAACTTTTCTGACGTCAGTATGTTTTCTGATTTGTTGTTGTCTCGTTATCTTTTCTCAAATGTTGGGTTTTCCAGAATTTTCCTGTTTATTTTTCATAAAACGTTGCTTTGTTTTCTAAAGTATTTGTTTCCACATATGTTATGTTTTTCTGAAATGTTTTTTTTCCTAAAGTATTCTTGTCTGTATGGATTTGTTTCTTTGCTGATATGTCGTGCTTTCTGATATATTGTTGTGTTTCCATCTCAAAATGATTAGTATTTGTTACCTTGCAGATGTACAGAGAATGGAGGAAGACTCCGTACATGAAGTACTGCAGGATCAGAAACACCACCTGTACGGAGACACAGCCACAGTCACTGCTACACAGAAACACACATTACAGAGGCCCTTCTTCCCGTGCGTTCTACAGGTTTTAGTGCATGTAAATGGTCTGCAAAGGCTAGAATCCCTGTTGAAACGCCTCATCGGACTCCTTTGTTTTCTTCCGGAACATAGTGACATCACTACGGAACACTCACGCTCCTATTGGCTAGCTTTCCAACACATTGTACGTGATAGGCTAAGGGGCGGGACATCGTTAAACTGGTTGACCAATCACAACAGAGCCGGCCAGCTGACCAATCGGAGCAGACTGGGCTCGGGTCACGTTAATATACAACCAGTGTGTGTAATGTGTGTACTGTGTGTACTGTGTGTACCTCCATGATGCTGCGGATCAGGATGCTCAGGATGTAGGTCTGCAGCAGCGCTCCTCTCAGATGAACTCGACCCGCAGACAGACCTAAACTCTTCTCCTTTCCTCTCTCCTTGTCTCCTTTCCTTCCCTGTTTCTCCTTCCCTGTTTCTTCCCCTCCTCCAGGATCCTCCTCTCTTCCTCCCCCCTCTCCCTCCTCTTCCTCCCTGCTCCTCCTCTTCTCCTCTTGGCGGACGGTGTGCATGGCGTGACCCATGTAGATCAGACTGGGAGTCGACACGAAAACGATCTGGAGTACCTGCCGGAAGAGAAGGAAAGTTAAGTTATGCACATCAACATGTGTCCCCTCTTCTCCATGTCTCTTCTACATCAACATGTGTCCCCTCTTCTCCATGTCTCTTCTACATCAACATGTGTCCCCTCTTCTTCATGTCTCTTCTACATCAACATGTGTCCCCTCTTCTCCATGTCTCTTCTACATCAACATGTGTCCCCTCTTCTTCATGTCTCTTCTACATCAACATGTGTCCCCTCTTCTTCATGTCTCTTCTACATCAACATGTGTCCCCTCTTCTTCATGTCTCTTCTACATCAACATGTGTCCCCTCTTCTTCATGTCTCTTCTACATCAACATGTGTCCCCTCTTCTCCATGTCTCTTCTACATCAACATGTGTCCCCTCTTCTCCATGTCTCTTCTACATCAACATGTGTCCCCTCTTCTTCATGTCTCTTCTACATCAACATGTGTCCCCTCTTCTTCATGTCTCTTCTACATCAACATGTGTCCCCTCTTCTTCATGTCTCTTCTACATCAACATGTGTCCCCTCTTCTCCATGTCTCTTCTACATCAACATGTGTCCCCTCTTCTTCATGTCTCTTCTACATCAACATGTGTCCCCTCTTCTTCATGTCTCTTCTACATCAACATGTGTCCCCTCTTCTTCATGTCTCTTCTACATCAACATGTGTCCCCTCTTCTTCATGTCTCTTCTACATCAACATGTGTCCCCTCTTCTTCATGTCTCTTCTACATCAACATGTGTCCCCTCTTCTCCATGTTTCTTCTACATCAACATGTGTCCCCTCTTCTTCATGTCTCTTCTACATCAACATGTGTCCCCTCTTCTCCATGTCTCTTCTACATCAACCATTCAATATAGCAATGCTGGTGCAAGTTCAAGCTGTAGTTCCTTTATAGCCCAACATTAGCCACCTTTAGCTTAGCGGTGGTGACGTGAAGTCATGTGACCGTGCTGTAGTTCCTTTATAGCCCAACATTAGCCGCCTTTAGCTTAGCGGTGGTGACGTGAAGTCATGTGACCGTGCTGTAGTTCCTATATAGCCCAACATTAGCCACCTTTAGCTTAGCGGTGGTGACGTGAAGTCATGTGACCGTGCTGTAGTTCCTTTATAGCCCCACATTAGCCTCCTTTAGCTTAGTGGTGGTGACGTGAAGTCATGTGATCGTGCTGTAGTTCCTTTATAGCCCAACATTAGCCACCTTTAGCTTAGCGGTGGTGACGTGAAGTCATGTGACCGTGCTGTAGTTCCTTTATAGCCCAACATTAGCCACCTTTAGCTTAGAGGTGGTGACGTGAAGTCATGTGACTGTGCTGTAGTTCCTTTATAGCCCAACATTAGCCACCTTTAGCTTAGCGGTGGTGACGTGAAGTCATGTGACCGTGCTGTAGTTCCTTTATAGCCCAACATTAGCCACCTTTAGCTTAGCGGTGGTGACGTGAAGTCATGTGACCGTGCTGTAGTTCCTTTATAGCCAAACATTAGCCACCTTTAGCTTAGCGGTGGTGACGTGAAGTCATGTGACTGTGCTGTAGTTCCTTTATAGCCCAACATTAGCCACCTTTAGCTTAGCGGTGGTGACGTGAAGTCATGTGACCGTGCTGTAGTTCCTTTATAGCCCAACATTAGCCACCTTTAGCTTAGCGGTGGTGACGTGAAGTCATGTGACTGTGCTGTAGTTCCTTTATAGCCCAACATTAGCCACCTTTAGCTTAGCGGTGGTGACGTGAAGTCATGTGACTGTGCTGTAGTTCCTTTATAGCCCAAAATTAGCCACCTTTAGCTTAGCGGTGGTGACGTGAAGTCATGTGACCGTGCTGTAGTTCCTTTATAGCCCCACATTAGCTTTTTACTTCAGAAATCATAAAGTGGTGTTAACTAGTGATGTTACGTATTGCCTTGCCTTGCCTTACTCCCCGAAGCTTTTTGTGTAGCCTGTATCGAGGCTTGTATCGTTTTGGGCCAGTGACGTCATCGATGACAAACGAAGCCTCGCTGCCTGTCGATACCACGTGACTGCTTCAGGAAGCGCTTCAGATCTTGGCGCATGCTTATGACAGATAAAAAACCATGGGATTCGAATCAAGATATGTGAACCTTGTGAGAGAGGAGAACCCTGTCGTTTGCCTGTTTTGGTTGTACGATATTTTTGTAACTCGTTAGAATGGAGCCAGCAAAGAAGAGAAGGACTTCCCCTGTGTGGGAACACTTTGATCTGATTTCTCCAATAAGGTAGGTTGCATACATAGTATATTACAACAGATGTATTATGTTAGATTTTGTATGGTTCATTTTTTTACTTTTTCTATTTCATTCAAAGGTGAAGTGTTTATTGTGCTCCAGGGAACTGGGTTACAATAACAACACTTCATCCATGCTAAGGCATTATCGTGCCATACATGAGAACAAGGAGGGACATGGGGGTGGACCTGCTCAAGGTTTGTCATTTAATATTTTGGAATAATATATTTTATAATTTAACCACGTTAACTTCACTTTATCATGCAAATAAAAGAAAGTTACAAGATACTCATTCTTAACCCAGCTTAAGCATAAGTGGGTGCCTCTCTCTGCTGTCTGGATTCAATGATGCCACCATTGAGCTTTCTGAGGAGAAAAATGTATCTGGTTCAAAGGTTGTGCCCCTCCTCAAAATGCTGGAGCAAATGCTTCATGAGGAGATGGCAAAAACTGCAGTAGCAGTGGCCAAAGAAATGGGAGAACACCTCTTAAGGCAGCTAAGAGAGAGGCTCCACACACTCCAATCTATGAGCATCATGTCATTGGCAATGCTACTGGACCCTAGGTTGGATGTGTCAGAACTTTCTCCAATTAAACAAAGATAAAACTGAGGTAATGGTTTTTGGAGCCAAGTCAGAACGTATAAAAGTTAGCGCTGAGCTTCAGTCTGCAATGTTCAAAACAACAGATAGAGCCAGAAATCTAGGTGTAGTCATGGACTCTGACCTGAGTTTCAACAGTCACATTAAAACTGTTACTAAATCAGCCTACTATCACCTAAAGAACATATCTAGGATTAAAAGACTAATGTCACAGCAGGATTTGGAAAAACGTGTCCATGCTTTTATCTTCAGTAGACTCGACTACTGCAATGGTGTCTTCACAGGTCTCACTAAAACATCTATTAGGAAGCTGCAGCTGATTCAGAACGCTGCTGCTCGAGTCCTCACTAACACTAAGAAAGTGGATCACTCCTGTTCTGAAGTCTTTACACTGGCTTCCTGTGTGTCAAAGAATAGATTTCTAAATACTGCTGCTGGTTTATAAAGCACTGAATGGTTTAGGCCCAAAATACATTTCTGACCTCCTGCTAAATGATGAACCATCCAGATCTCTCAGGTCTTCAGGGACTGGTCAGCTTTCTGTCCCCAGAGTCAGAACTAAACATGGAGAAGCAGCGTTCAGTTATTATGCTCCAAATATCTGGAACAAACTCCCAGAAACCTGCAGGTCCGCTGCGACTCTGACTACTTTTAAATCCAGCAAGAAGACTTTTCTTTTTGTTGCTGCTTTTAATTGAACTATTCACATCTTAGACTGCACTGTAACTTTTATCCATGTATTTATTCTTTTAATGTTTATTTTATTAGCTTTTCTTTTTAATGACTGATTTTAAATGCCATTTTCTTAATGTCTTTCATTTTTTGTAAAGCACTTTGAATTGCCTTGTGTTGAAAGGTGCTATATAAATAAACTTGCCTTGCCTAGGTTCAAACCATAGGTTCAAACTGATCGGATTGTTTAGCCCTTTAAAGGCTTGTGACTGAATGTGGCGCACTGATCCGAACACCTGAAGCCGTGCCCCAAGAAAGTCCATCCACACCTCAACCTGAACAAGAAACCCCAGGTAATTAACCCTAATACAGGATTACAAATACATTTTACATCTTTTACACTTTTGTATCATTATTTCCAGTATTTGTAGTATGTCAAAGATTACAAATAATATTTGGCTGTTTTACACCTGTTCACCAACAGGGGTCTTGTGTGCACATGAAGCCCATGATGAAGCCTCAGATGAACCTTTTAGTGAACCGATTTGCTGGAAGCAGACAGTGCTTTAGATCGGTTGAACCACAACGCTCATATTACCCATGGATGTATAATAAGAACCATATTACCCCTCCTGTACCCGGGCCCGGTGACACGATGGAATTAAGAGAGCTCAGACCCTCACTCATATAGAGGTCGGAACATGTTTTAAGTATAAATCGATACAAGCATAAATAAAAGTAGGAATAAAAACATCAATGAATAAATACAGGAATAAATAGCGTGCAGTGTTTTCAGATGAATTCAGTGTGTGTGCTGCGGCTCAGCTGGAAAGCAGTTGACTCATGACCGCAGGGTCTCTGGTTCAACGCCTAAACAATACGTCTTCTTTGTTGTTTATAAAAGCTACAGCTAAATGAGATAATGTAGTTAATAAATGTAGTCTTTGATATGGTTTAGCCTTTCTCAGGCTACAACGTGGTTACGTTTATGAAGGAATACAAATCCCTCTTTGCAATGTTTACCAGCCTCCTTAGGCTTTTCAATCACAATCATTAAACTGGAATAAATACACTATTGTTAACATGAAGATATGATTTAATGTTCGTTGTTTAGAGTTATTCTAAGGCTTTACTCAATGGGAACTCGGTATGAGATAGAGCACACTGTTGAGATGTCCAATCTGCCTGTTTTACACACTTTGACCAGCAGGGGGTTTGTGTTCAGATGAAGCCCATGATGAAGCCTCATGAGATGAACCCTTTTGCGAACCAATTGGCTGGAAAGCTTCATAAGGCTTCATCGCGCCATCACTAGTGTTAACATGTGGAGATTATCCTGCTGAACTAAACGTGTACAATTCATAAACGTTTCTTTGACACAGAGATTATTTTCTCACTTGCTATCATCATGTCAAAACTGAGGAAAACAAAAATAAACCCCGTGAACTTTGGAAATGACTCAATAACCAGCTTGGCTGCAGTAAAACACTTAAAACGAGATTTTCTAACTTAAACATAAAGACAGATAACAGGCTCATCACAGACAAACTGGATGTGGCCAAGTACTTGAACATTTTTTTCACAAACATAGCCACAACTCTTGAAAATAAATTACCCTCCCACTCAGGGCTTTTTGGAGTAGATCACATCATGACCTACTACAAAAACCTAGGGGTACGCAAAGATGATTTCAGTCTAGCAAGGGTAACAGCAGAGGTACTCATTAAACTGAGCGCCCTCCAACCTAACAAGGCCACTGGCCACGACAATATCCCCTCCAAATTCCTCAGAGACTCAGCAACCGCCATCTCACCAGTCATAGCTCACATAATTAACCTCTCCATAAAACAGGGAAAAGTACCCAAAGACTTCAAAATGGCAAGAGTAACCCCCCTGCACAAAAAGGGCAGCAAATTGGATCCAGGCAACGACCGCCCTGTTTCTATACTTACCTCCATCTCGAAAGTCATGGAAAAAATAGTATATGAACAGGTCGAAAAGTACCTCGCGGAAAAGAAACTAATCTATGAATTTCAATCTGGCTTTAGAACATCCCACTCCACTGACACATGCCTTCTTTATTTGAGCGACCACATCAAACAAGAGGTGGACGAGGGCAAGTACTGCGGCATGGTGATGCTGGACCTACAAAAGGCTTTCGACACTGTCAATCACCCCATTCTGATTGACAAGCTAAAAGCAATTGGTTTTGATAAACTATCGGTGAGCTGGATGCAATCCTACCTGGAGGGGAGAGAACAGATGGTGGAGGTAAACGGTACTCTGTCCCCCCCCCTCCCAGTGAGCTG
>NW_022990411.1:0-39480 GCF_902827175.1 Gymnodraco acuticeps
CTGTGCTTGTGTATCTTGGGCAGGGGGCTGTGCTTGTGTATCTTGGGCAGGGGGCTGTGCTTGTGTATCTTGGGCAGGGGGCTGTGCTTGTGTATCTTGGCAGGGGGCTGTGCTTGTGTATCTTGGGCAAGGGGGCTGTGCTTGTGTATCTTGGGCAGGGGGCTGTGCTTGTGTAACTTGGGCAGGGGCTGTGCTTGTGTAACTTGGGCAGGGGGCTGTGCTTGTGTATCTTTGGGCAGGGGGCTGTGCTTGTGTAACTTGGGCAGGGGGGCTGTGCTTGTGTATCTTGGGCAGGGGCTGTGCTAGTGTAATCTTGGGCAGGGGGCTGTGCTTGTGTATCTTGGGGGCAGGGGGCTGTGCTTGTGTATCTGTGGCAGGGGCTGTGCTAGTGTTGTAACTTGGGCAGGGGGCGTGCTAGTGTATGGGCAGGGTGCTAGTGTTACTCTTGGGCAGGGTGCTAGTGTAACTGGGCAGGGGGCTGTGCTAGTGTAACTTGGGCAGGGGGCTGTGCTAGTGTAACTTGGGCAGGGGGGCTGTGCTAGTGTAACTTGGGCAGGGGCTGTGCTAGTGTATCTTGGGGCAGGGGGGCTGTGCTAGTGTAACTTGGGCAGGGGGCTGTGCTAGTGTACTTGGGCAGGGGGCTGTGCTAGTGTAACTTGGGCAGGGGGCTGTGCTTGTGTATCTTGGGCAGGGGGCTGTGCTTGTGTAACTTGGGCAGGGGGGCTGTGCTTGTGTATCTTGGGCAGGGGGCTGTGCTTGTGTAACTTGGGCAGGGGGCTGTGCTTGTGTATCTTGGGCAGGGGGCTGTGCTAGTGTATCTTGGGCAGGGGGCTGTGCTTGTGTATCTTGGGCAGGGGGCTGTGCTTGTGTATCTTGGGCAGGGGGCTGTGCTAGTGTAACTTGGGCAGGGGGCTGTGCTAGTGTATCTTGGGCAGGGTGCTAGTGTAACTTGGGCAGGGGGCTGTGCTAGTGTAACTTGGGCAGGGGGCTGTGCTAGTGTAACTTGGGCAGGGGCTGTGCTAGTGTATCTTGGGCAGGGGGCTGTGCTAGTGTATCTTGGGCAGGGGGCTGTGCTAGTGTAACTTGGGCAGGGGGCTGTGCTAGTGTAACTTGGGCAGGGGGCTGTGCTAGTGTAACTTGGGCAGGGGGCTGTGCTAGTGTATCTTGGGCAGGGGGCTGTGCTAGTGTAACTTGGGCAGGGGGCTGTGCTAGTGTAACTTGGGCAGGGGCTGTGCTAGTGTATCTTGGGCAGGGGGGCTGTGCTTGTGTATCTTGGGCAGGGGGCTGTGCTTGTGTATCTTGGGCAGGGGGGCTGTGCTGGTGTATCTTGGGCAGGGGGCTGTGCTTGTGTAACTTGGGCAGGGGGCTGTGCTTGTGTAACTTGGGCAGGGGGCTGTGCTTGTGTATCTTGGGCAGGGGGGCTGTGCTTGTGTATCTTGGGCAGGGGGCTGTGCTTGTGTAACTTGGGCAGGGGGCTGTGCTTGTGTATCTTGGGCAGGGGGCTGTGCTTGTGTATCTTGGGCAGGGGGCTGTGCTTGTGTAACTTGGGCAGGGGGCTGTGCTTGTGTATCTTGGGCAGGGGGCTGTGCTAGTGTATCTTGGGCAGGGGGCTGTGCTTGTGTATCTTGGGCAGGGGGCTGTGCTTGTGTATCTTGGGCAGGGGGCTGTGCTAGTGTATCTTGGGCAGGGGCTGTGCTTGTGTATCTTGGGCAGGGGGCTGTGCTTGTGTATTCTTGGGCAGGGGGCTGTGCTTGTGTATCTTGGGCAGGGGGCTGTGCTAGTGTAACTTGGGCAGGGGGCTGTGCTAGTGTATCTTGGGCAGGGGGCTGTGCTAGTGTAACTTGGGCAGGGGGCTGTGCTAGTGTAACTTGGGCAGGGGGCTGTGCTAGTGTATCTTGGGCAGGGGGCTGTGCTAGTGTAACTTGGGCAGGGGGCTGTGCTAGTGTAACTTGGGCAGGGGGCTGTGCTAGTGTAACTTGGGCAGGGGGCTGTGCTAGTGTGCTTGGGCAGGGGGCTGTGCTAGTGTACCTTGGGCAGGGGGCTGTGCTAGTGTATCTTGGGCAGGGGGCTGTGCTAGTGTAACTTGGGCAGGGGGCTGTGCTAGTGTATCTTGGGCAGGGGGCTGTGCTAGTGTAACTTGGGCAGGGGGCTGTGCTAGTGTATCTTGGGCAGGGGGCTGTGCTAGTGTAACTGGGGCAGGGGGCTGTGCTAGTGTATCTTGGGCAGGGGGCTGTGCTAGTGTAACTTGGGCAGGGGCTGTGCTAGTGTATCTTGGGCAGGGGGCTGTGCTAGTGTAACTTGGGCAGGGGGCTGTGCTAGTGTAACTTGGGCAGGGGCTGTGCTAGTGTAACTTGGGCAGGGGGCTGTGCTAGTGTATCTTGGGCAGGGGGCTGTGCTAGTGTAACTTGGGCAGGGGGCTGTGCTAGTGTATCTTGGGCAGGGGGCTGTGCTAGTGTAACTTGGGCAGGGGGCTGTGCTAGTGTATCTTGGGCAGGGGGCTGTGCTAGTGTAACTTGGGCAGGGGGCTGTGCTAGTGTATCTTGGCAGGGGGCTGTGCTAGTGTAACTTGGGCAGGGGGCTGTGCTAGTGTAATCTTGGGCAGGGGGCTGTGCTAGTGTAACTTGGGCAGGGGGCTGTGCTAGTGTAACTTGGGCAGGGGGCTGTGCTAGTGTAACTTGGGCAGGGGGCTGTGCTAGTGTATCTTGGGCAGGGGGCTGTGCTAGTGTAACTTGGGCAGGGGGCCTGTGCTAGTGTATCTTGGGCAGGGGGCTGAGCTAGTGTAACTTGGGCAGGGGGCTGTGCTAGTGTATCTTGGGCAGGGGGCTGTGCTAGTGTAACTTGGGCAGGGGGCTGTGCTAGTGTATCTTGGGCAGGGGGCTGTGCTAGTGTAACTTGGGCAGGGGGCTGTGCTCGTGTATCTTGGCAGGGGGCTGGCTTGTGTATCTTGGGCAGGGGGGCTGTGCTAGTGTAACTTGGGCAGGGGGCTGTGCTAGTGTATCTTGGGCAGGGGCTGTGCTTGTGTATCTTGGGCAGGGGCTCTGCTAGTGTAACTTGGGCAGGGGGCTGTGCTAGTGTATCTTGGGCAGGGGGCTGTGCTTGTGTATCTTGGGCAGGGGGCTCTGCTAGTGTAACTTGGGCAGGGGGCTGTGCTAGTGTATCTTGGGCAGGGGGCTGTGCTTGTGTATCTTGGGCAGGGGGCTGTGCTTGTGTATCTTGGGCAGGGGGCTGTGCTTGTGTATCTTGGGCAGGGGGCTGTGCTTGTGTATCTTGGGCAGGGGGCTGTGCTAGTGTAACTTGGGCAGGGGGCTGTGCTTGTGTATCTTGGGCAGGGGGCTGTGCTTGTGTATCTTGGGCAGGGGGCTGTGCTTGTGTATCTTGGGCAGGGGGCTGTGCTAGTGTAACTTGGGCAGGGGGCTGTGCTTGTGTGTGTATCTTGGGCAGGGGGCTGTGCTTGTGTATCTTGGGCAGGGGGTGTTCATTTTTTCAACAGTTGTTGGATTGAACCGGTTTCTTTTCTTGCTATCAATTTCCCCGCATTTGGAAAACACTCTCTCACATGGAGCAGAGGAGGCTGGCATGCATAACAATAGTTTCGTCAGATTAGGGTACACATGTTGGTGGTCCGCCCAGTACGCCAGTGGGCCTTGTGATCTTTCCAGCGGTGGATCAGTCATGTGCCGCTGCACCTCCGCTGTAGCAGCTGCCGTGGCATCCCTTGCCCTCCTCGCTTCAGAAGCATCTCTCTGCAGAGTTTCCCAAAGGTTACGGCCTGAGAGACAAACACGACTGTAATCATCAGTCCTGAAAGGTTTCAATGTGTATTCTTTTTTACTTGGACTTATTTTGTCCTGCATTTTATCAATGAACTATTTATAACATTTCCTGTGGAGGATGGATTGTCAACGGTTGCTGGTGCCGGTTGAGCTGCTCTTCTGTGTCAGGTGGTGCGTTTTTCCTCAGTTGTGTGCAAAGTGCTGTCAGTCGTTTAACTGATGCCGCTGCCTGCACTTGATTGTAGAATCCAATAGTTTTGAATCCAGCCGTGTTGAAAGGGTCAATGCCGTTTGGCTCTCCGTGGTGTCCTTGTTCTGCGTAGTTGACACCAGGTTCTGTCCCAGTCGTTTCGCTGTGTCGTGGCTTGTTTTTTCAATTGTGTCATACAAGTATAGCATCAACATTTTCGTCATTGGGATGACCTTTGACCCTGAGACTCTCTTCTCCTCGGAGAGTTCCACTGTGACCTGGAAAAAGGGGGAGAGCAATTGCAGGCACGCTGTGTCATATCCTCAGAGGACAGAGGTCTCACGTCTGTGTTCAGCGTCTTAAGAGCTGCCCCCACTGACGGCCTCGCTCTGAAAAGGCGTTGTAGCTTTAGGTAGGAGCTGATCCAGAGGGTGTCCACCTCCTGAATGAGCTTCAGCACAGGGCGATTCCTCTGCTCCTGAGCTTCTCTGAGCTTCTCTTTTGCTGTTGTGCTGGTTTGAAAGAACGTGACTACTTTTCTAGCCCTTGTGCGTAGGACTTGTAGGCCAGGAGTCGCATACAGAGAGATCTAGACCGGGTGAGGACACTACCTATTGACTCAGCAATCACTGTAAGTTATATTCTTGTTAAATAGACTTCTCTGTTTCATTTATTCTACTCTGTATAATTGTTCTGTAGTTATTGGAGCTGAAACGGCGCTTTTGTGAGAGTTTAAATCTCAGACCTGCTCAACAGAACCTGTTACACAGGTCTCAGCGGGTCACGCGTCTCAACCCTGCATTACAATAGGCAGGAAGACTCTGCTGATTGCGTGAAGTACAAACAGCGTGACTTAGACTGACAAAGACAAAGGAGTCCTGCGGGAGTCACAAGGTCAAATCCTACTTTGATTGAGCTAAAGTATCGCTGGTGTTTAATTTTGTTGTTTAGCCCCTCATGCTATAATCATGTGTATTTTCTCCATTCCTGTTCATGTGTACCCTCTCAATTATCACTGGCCCCGTGTATCTCCTAATCGCTATAACCGGCCTGCTCTCGTCTATCCCACATGCTCCACTGAGATCCAACATCTAGTTTCAGGCGGCCTGTGGAACTGCCAGTCAGCTGTTCCTAAGGCTGACTTCATCTCTGGCTACACCTCCCTGCAGTCTCTGGATTTCCTTGCTCTCACTGAGACCTGGATTACTCCATCCAACACATCCACCCCAGCAGCTCTCTCCACTGCATATTCCTTCTCCCATACACCCAGACCCACTGCCAGAGGAGGTGGCACTGGTCTCCTGCTCTCTCCCAAATGGAGCTTTTCCCTCTTCAAGCTACCTAACTTCACTCCTTCCACCTTTGAATTCCATGCCGTCACAGTAACCCATCCTATACAGTTAACCATTGTTGTTCTCTACCGTCCACCAGGCGCCTTGGGGGACTTCTTGGAGGAATTAGATCATCTCCTCTCACACATCCCTGAAACTGGCCCTCCCGCTGTACTTCTCGGAGACTTCAACCTCCAGACGGGGAAGATAGACGAACTAACATCTCTGTTAACCGCCTTTGCTTTCTCACTGTCTCCGTCCCCACCGACTCATAAAGCTGGCAATGTCCTTGATCTCATATTCTCAAGGAACTGCGCTACTTCTAACCTCTCTGTAAACCCGCTCCACACATCCGATCACTTCTTCATTTCATTCTCTCTATCCCTTTCCAAACATAACAAACTAATCTCTTCTCATCCTGCACTTGTCCGCCGTAACCTTCGCTCCCTCTCTCCCTCTACCTTTGCCTCGTCGGTGCTCTCAGCCCTCCCTTCCTCTGACTCGTTCCATCTCCTGCCTCCAAACTCTGCTGCAGAAACTCTCCTCTCTACTCTCTCATCCTCTCTGGACTCTCTCTGTCCTCTCACATCTCGGCAGGCTCGTCAGTCCCCTCCTGCTCCCTGGCTAAATGATGCACTGCGTGCTAATAGAACCGTCCTTAGGACAGCAGAGCGGAAACGGTGGAAATCCAAACACCGTGACGACCTCCTAACCTATCAAGCTCTCCTCTCCTCTTTCTCTGCTTCAATCTCTCAGGCAAAAAGCACTTTCTTTCAAGATAAGATCCAATCTTCCTATTCCAATCCTAAAAAACGATTTTCCATCTTCTCCACCCTCTTGGACCCTCCAAAAGCTCCTCCCCCCTCCACCCTCCTGGACCCCCCAAAAGCTCCTCCCTCTTGGACCCTCCCAAAGCCCTTCCCCCTCCTCCCTCCTGGACCCTCCAAAAGCCCCTCCCCCCTCCACCCTCCTGGACCCCCCAAAAGCTCCTCCCTCTTGGACCCTCCCAAAGCCCTTCCCCCCTCCACCCTCCTGGACCCCCCCAAAGCCCCTCCCCCCTCCTCACTTCTGTCAAGCGACTTTGTTACCCACTTTGAAAAAAAGGTTAATGATATTCGCTCTTCTTTTTCTGACTCACCTTTACTCACCGCTGGGTCACCTGACCTTCCTTCCACCAACACACTAACCTCCTTTTCCCCTCTCTCTCCAAGTGAGGTTCTTACCCTCATTACCTCTGCCCGCCCTACCACCTGTCCTCTGGACCCTATCCCTTCAAACCTCCTTCAGACTATCGCTCCTGATATTCTACCGTTTCTCACCCATTTCATCAACACTTCTCTAACTTCTGGTCACTTTCCAAACAGTCTCAAGGAGGCAAGAGTAAACCCTCTCCTAAAGAAACCCACTCTCAACCCGTCTGTTATAAACTACAGGCCTGTCTCTCTCCTCCCGTTCCTGTCTAAATCACTTGAACGCGCTGTCTTTAAACAACTCTCCTGTTATCTCAATCAGAACAACCTTCTGGATCCGCACCAGTCTGGTTTCAAGGCAGGTCACTCCACAGAAACTGCTCTCATTGCTGTCACTGAGGAACTGCACACTGCCAAAACTGCATCCCTCTCCTCTGTCATCATCCTTTTGGACCTGTCTGCTGCATTCGACACGGTGAATCATCAGATCCTCCTTCGCACTCTCCAAAAACTTGGAGTTTCAGGCTCTGCACTTTCCCTCCTCACCTCATACCTCAAAGACCGCACCTACAGGGTGACTTGGAGAGGGTCTGAGTCCGACCCTTGTCAATTAACTACGGGGGTCCCTCAGGGCTCTGTTCTTGGTCCCCTCCTCTTCTCCCTGTACACAAACTCGCTCGGATCAGTCATTAGCCCGCATGGTTTTTCATACCACTGCTACGCTGACGACACCCAATTAATTCTGTCCTTTCCCCGCTCAGAGACCCAGGTCGTCGCACGCATCTCTGCTTGTCTAGCTGACATCTCTCAGTGGATGTCTGCTCATCACCTCAAGCTCAACCTTGACAAGACTGAGCTGCTCTTCCTCCCGGGAAAAGATTGTCCAACTCTTGACCTAACAATCAACATCGGCACCTCAGTTGTTTCCCCGACTCAGACTGCAAGGAATCTGGGTGTGACCCTAGATAACAACCTGTCCTTCACTGCAAACATCGCTGCTACAACCCGCTGCTGCAGATACACGCTTTACAACATCAGGAAGATACGTCCCCAGCTGACTCAGAAAGCAACGCAGGTTCTGGTCCAGGCTCTCGTCATCTCACGCCTAGACTACTGCAACTCCCTCCTGGCTGGTCTACCTGCATGTGCCATCCGACCTCTGCAGCTCATCCAGAATGCAGCGGCTCGTCTGGTCTTCAACCTTCCTAAATGTTCCCACACCACTCCGCTCCTCCGCTCCCTTCACTGGCTTCCGATAACTGCTAGAATCCACTTCAAGACACTGGTACTTGCTTCCATGCTGCGAATGGATCTGGCCCTTCCTACATCCAGGACATGGTTAAACCGTACACCCCAGCGCGTGCACTACGCTCTGCATCAGCCAAACGACTCGTTGCGCCCTCGCTGCGAGGGGGACCCAAGTTCCCATCAGCAAAAACACGTGGGTTTGCTGTCCTGGCTCCAAGATGGTGGAATGAGCTCCCCATTGACATCAGGACAGCAGATAGCTTACACATCTTCCAGACTGAAAACTCATCTCTTTCGACTCCACTTCGAGCGATAGAACTATTAACAAAGCACTTTTATACTAATAAAGGACTGGATTACCTAAAGCCAGTTGAGCAGCACTTGAAATGTTTGGCTCGATGAAACCTGATGTACTTTATGATTCTGTTTTCTTCAAGGTTGTATTTTGTTGGTCGAACGCACTTATTGTAAGTCGCTTTGGATAAAAGCCTCAGCTAAATGTAATGTAATGTAAAAACTACATTTAGCGAATGAGCAAAGTGCGTGCCTTAGATTTAAACTTCTGACAGAGGCAACTATTTGCTCCTGCATCCGTCACGATTGAGGTCACTTTGCCTTCAGTGCCCCATTCCTCCATGAGAGACCTCATTGCAGCAGTGATGTTAACCGCTGTATGAGCTTCAGGGAAAGGCAGCACTCCCAGAAGCACTGTGGCCAGCTTCGCAGAGTCCTCCACATAATGGCACCATCTCTTGCGAGGATCTGTACTCAGCACGTTTTCTCTTGAAAAGCTGGCTGACCAACATGGCACAGGTGTTTGGTGCTGAGATGCCTCTGGAGGGGCGCTGGTTTCATCGAGCTGTTGGCTAGTTTCTCCCCACAGAAAAAACACAATGCCTGGGGCGGGTGTCCGTTTGTCGACGTGAATCCCATCAACGCCTCCTGATATTGACGGGATTTTGTTGTGGCTCAATTTTGGCTCTCTTTTTTTCTCCGCTGTCCACGTTCCCTGCTGCAGTGCTGCTGCTTTCTAACCACGATTCCACTTCAATGTCTATTCGTTATAATCTAATCTTGCAACTGGCTTTCCGCTCAGCGTGGTTCCGGGCTAGAGCCTGGTTTAGCTCTGGTTCTTCCTGTTTCCACCACAGCGGAGCCGGCTCTCAGTACCGAAAACCGGTTCTTAGCTGGCCCCACTCGGCTGCCCGGCAAGAACCAATACTTCACGCTTACGTGGGAGGGGGGCGAGATTAACCTGAGCAATAACAGTTCATGGCGAGTATGGCATTACAAGTTGTAACAAGCAGTAGCGCTGAGCAAAGTGACTAGAACGCGACCACACACTTGTAAAAACAGAGAAGAACCAGTTAAGCTCCAGAAAAGCACAAGAACGGATCTTGAAGCCTTTTTCTATTAATATTTTATATAAAATTGTGTTTTCTATTTAACTTATTGTACTATGATTATTTTTTGTAATCATGGATGGTTTTTATTTTTAAGATTAATGAACTCGCAGCGGAGAAACTGTGACGGCTGCCAGTGGAGCCACAATCTGCTGAACTGGGACTACTAAATGAGTGAGACTCATATCAGAAGTTCAGAACAAGTTTTAGTAGTTTTTATTTGAACTTAATTGACTTCACTCAGGGTCACAGAGAGGAACCCAGTTTTAAGATGTTGAAAAGTTCATTAAACATAAAAAGGCATTTCAAAGAAGTTGTGTTGGAGTTTGTGTTATTCTACATTTTGACACCAAGATTTTCTGATTTTACTCCAAATGTATATCGGTTCCAAACATCGGTTATCGGTCTCCTTGATTACTAATAATCGGTATCGGCCTTGAAAAAGCCATATCGATCGATCCCTAGTTCCCACATCTCAGAACGACCTCTCTTCCTGGCTGACTCCAAAATGATCCAACTCAACGGCAACAAGGCAAACTACGACCACAGTCCCACAGATTGCCACTAAGTGTCACTTACTGAGTGACGCTCAAATTCAAACTGTTTCAACCAGTCAGAATCGGGACGAGGCAGTGCATCGAATCACCTGATTGGACGGCGAACCAGTGAGTGAAATGAAGCAGTTTCTGCTTCGGACGTCACATGTCACGTGATTTGAAGCAAGCTTCGAAGCTACTTGAGTAAAAGTAGAAGTACTCAGATCTTGTACTTGAGTAAAAGCAAAAGTACTCAGATATTGTACTTGAGTAAAAGTAGAAGTACTCAGGTCTTGTACTTGAGTAGAAGTACTCAGATCTTGTACTTGAGTAGAAGTACTCAGATCTTGTACTTGAGTAGAAGTACTCAGATCTTGTACTTGAGTAGAAGTACTCAGATCTTGTACTTGAGTAGAAGTACTCAGATCTTGTACTTGAGTAGAAGTACTCAGATCTTGTACTTGAGTAAAAGTAGAAGTACTCAGGTCTTGTACTTGAGTAAAAGTACTCAGGTCTTGTACTTGAGTAAAAGTAGAAGTACTCAGATCTTGTACTTGAGTAAAAGCAAAAGTACTCAGATATTGTACTTGAGTAAAAGTAGAAGTACTCAGGTCTTGTACTTGAGTTGAAGTACTCAGATCTTGTACTTGAGTAGAAGTACTCAGATCTTGTACTTGAGTAGAAGTACTCAGATCTTGTACTTGAGTAGAAGTACTCAGATCTTGTACTTGAGTAGAAGTAGAAGTACTCAGATATTGTACTTGAGTAAAAGTAGAAGTACTCAGATCTTGTACTAGAGTAAAAGTACTCAGGTCTTGTACTTGAGTAAAAGTAGAAGTACTCAGATCTGGTACTTGAGTAAAAGTAGAAGTACTCAGATCTTGTACTTGAGTAAAAGTAGAAGTACTCAGATCTGGTACTTGAGTAAAAGTAGAAGTACTCAGATCTGGTACTTGAGTAAAAGTAGAAGTACTCAGATCTGGTACTTGAGTAAAAGTAGAAGTACTCAGATCTGGTACTTGAGTAAAAGTAGAAGTACTCAGATCTGGTACTTGAGTAAAAGTAGAAGTACTCAGATCTGGTACTTGAGTAAAAGTAGAAGTACTCAGATATGGTACTTGAGTAAAAGTAGAAGTACTCAGATCTGGTACTTGAGTAAAAGTAGAAGTACTCAGATCTGGTACTTGAGTAAAAGTAGAAGTACTCAGATCTGGTACTTGAGTAAAAGTAGAAGTACTCAGGTCTTGTACTTGAGTAGAAGTACTCAGATCTTGTACTTGAGTAGAAGTACTCAGATCTTGTACTTGAGTAGAAGTACTCAGATCTTGTACTTGAGTAGAAGTACTCAGATCTTGTACTTGAGTAGAAGTACTCAGATCTTGTACTTGAGTAGAAGTACTCAGATCTTGTACTTGAGTAAAAGTAGAAGTACTCAGGTCTTGTACTTGAGTAAAAGTAGAAGTACTCAGATATTGTACTTGAGTAAAAGTAGAAGTACTCAGATCTTGTACTTGAGTAAAAGTAGAAGTACTCAGATCTTGTACTTGAGTAAAAGTAGAAGTACTCAGATCTTGTACTTGAGTAAAAGTAGAAGTACTCGGGTCTTGTACTTGAGTAGAAGTACTCGGGTCTTGTACTTGAGTAAAAGTAGAAGTACTCGGGTCTTGTACTTGAGTAGAAGTACTCGGGTCTTGTACTTGAGTAAAAGTACTCAGGTCTTGTACTTGAGTAAAAGTAGAAGTACTCAGGTCTTGTACTTGAGTAAAAGTACTCAGGTCTTGTACTTGAGTAAAAGTAGAAATACTCAGGTCTTGTACTTGAGTAAAAGTAGAAGTACTCAGATCTTGTACTTGAGTAGAAGTACTCAGATCTTGTACTTGAGTAGAAGTACTCAGATCTTGTACTTGAGTAAAAGTAGAAGTACTCAGGTCTTGTACTTGAGTAAAAGTAGAAGTACTCAGATATTGTACTTGAGTAAAAGTAGAAGTACTCAGATCTTGTACTTGAGTAAAAGTACTCAGGTCTTGTACTTGAGTAAAAGTAGAAGTACTCAGGTCTTGTACTTGAGTAAAAGTAGAAGTACTCAGATCTTGTACTTGAGTAAAAGTACTCAGATCTTGTACTTGAGTAAAAGTAGAAGTACTCAGATCTTGTACTTGAGTAAAAGTAGAAGTACTCAGATCTTGTACTTGAGTAAAAGTACTCAGATCTTGTACTTGAGTAAAAGTAGAAGTACTCAGATCTTGTACTTGAGTAAAAGTAGAAGTACTCAGATATTGTACTTGAGTAAAAGTAGAAGTACTCAGATCTTGTACTTGAGTAAAAGTAGAAGTACTCAGATCTTGTACTTGAGTAAAAGTACTCAGGTCTTGTACTTGAGTAAAAGTAGAAGTACTCAGATCTTGTACTTGAGTAAAAGTAGAAGTACTCAGGTCTTGTACTTGAGTAAAAGTAGAAGTACTCAGGTCTTGTACTTGAGTAAAAGTAGAAGTACTCAGATATTGTACTTGAGTAAAAGTAGAAGTACTCAGATCTTGTACTTGAGTAAAAGTAGAAGTACTCAGATCTTGTACTTGAGTAAAAGTAGAAGTACTCAGGTCTTGTACTTGAGTAAAAGTAGAAGTACTCAGGTCTTGTACTTGAGTAAAAGTAGAAGTACTCAGGTCTTGTACTTGAGTAAAAGTAGAAGTACTCGGGTCTTGTACTTGAGTAAAAGTAGAAGTACTCGGGTCTTGTACTTGAGTAAAAGTAGAAGTACTCGGGTCTTGTACTTGAGTAAAAGTAGAAGTACTCAGGTCTTGTACTTGAGTAAAAGTAGAAGTAGTCAGGTCTTGTACTTGGAGTAAAAGTAGAAGTACTCAGATCTTGTACTTGAGTAAAAGTAAAAGTACTCAGATCTTGTACTTGAGTAAAAGTAAAAGTACTCAGATCTTGTACTTGAGTAAAAGTAGA
Source organism: Gymnodraco acuticeps (assembly GCF_902827175.1). Taxonomy (NCBI): domain Eukaryota; kingdom Metazoa; phylum Chordata; class Actinopteri; order Perciformes; family Bathydraconidae; genus Gymnodraco; species Gymnodraco acuticeps. The sequence continues at coordinate 12,624 of NW_022990411.1, forward strand.
AGTACTCAGATCTTGTACTTGAGTAAAAGTAGAAGTACTTGAGTAAAAGTAGAAGTACTCGGGTCTTGTACTTGAGTAGAAGTACTCAGGTCTTGTACTTGAGTAAAAGTAGAAGTACTCAGTTCTTGTACTTGAGTAAAAGTACTCAGGTCTTGTACTTGAGTAAAAGTAGAAGTACTCAGGTCTTGTACTTGAGTAAAAGTAGAAGTACTCAGTTCTTGTACTTGAGTAAAAGTAGAAGTACTCAGGTCTTGTACTTGAGTAAAAGTAGAAGTAGCCAGGTCTTGTACTTGAGTAAAAGTAGAAGTACTCAGATCTTGTACTTGAGTAGAAGTACTCAGATCTTGTACTTGAGTAAAAGTAGAAGTACTCAGGTCTTGTACTTGAGTAAAAGTAGAAGTACTCAGGTCTTGTACTTGAGTAAAAGTAGAAGTACTCAGATCTTGTACTTGAGTAAAAGTAGAAGTACTCAGATCTTGTACTTGAGTAAAAGTAGAAGTACTCAGATCTTGTACTTGAGTAAAAGTAGAAGTACTCAGATCTTGTACTTGAGTAGAAGTACTCAGATCTTGTACTTGAGTAGAAGTACTCAGATCTTGTACTTGAGTAAAAGTAGAAGTACTCAGGTCTTGTACTTGAGTAAAAGTAGAAGTACTCAGGTCTTGTACTTGAGTAAAAGTAGAAGTACTCAGGTCTTGTACTTGAGTAAAAGTAGAAGTACTCAGATCTTGTACTTGAGTAAAAGTAGAAGTACTCAGATCTTGTACTTGAGTAAAAGTAGAAGTACTCAGGTCTTGTACTTGAGTAAAAGTAGAAGTACTCAGGTCTTGTACTTGAGTAAAAGTAGAAGTACTCGGGTCTTGTACTTGAGTAGAAGTACTCGGGTCTTGTACTTGAGTAAAAGTAGAAGTACTCAGTTCTTGTACTTGAGTAAAAGTACTCAGGTCTTGTACTTGAGTAAAAGTAGAAGTACCCAGGTCTTGTACTTGAGTAAAAGTAGAAGTACTCAGTTCTTGTACTTGAGTAAAAGTAGAAGTACTCAGGTCTTGTACTTGAGTAAAAGTAGAAGTAGCCAGGTCTTGTACTTGAGTAAAAGTAGAAGTACTCAGATCTTGTACTTGAGTAGAAGTACTCAGATCTTGTACTTGAGTAAAAGTAGAAGTACTCAGGTCTTGTACTTGAGTAAAAGTAGAAGTACTCAGGTCTTGTACTTGAGTAAAAGTAGAAGTACTCAGATCTTGTACTTGAGTAAAAGTAGAAGTACTCAGATCTTGTACTTGAGTAAAAGTAGAAGTACTCAGATCTTGTACTTGAGTAAAAGTAGAAGTACTCAGATCTTGTACTTGAGTAAAAGTACTCAGATCTTGTACTTGAGTAAAAGTACTCAGGTCTTGTACTTGAGTAAAAGTAGAAATACTCAGGTCTTGTACTTGAGTAAAAGTAGAAGTACTCAGATCTTGTACTTGAGTAGAAGTACTCAGATCTTGTACTTGAGTAGAAGTACTCAGATCTTGTACTTGAGTAGAAGTACTCAGATCTTGTACTTGAGTAGAAGTACTCAGATCTTGTACTTGAGTAAAAGTAGAAGTACTCAGGTCTTGTACTTGAGTAAAAGTAGAAGTACTCAGGTCTTGTACTTGAGTAAAAGTAGAAGTACTCAGGTCTTGTACTTGAGTAAAAGTAGAAGTACTCAGATCTTGTACTTGAGTAAAGTAGAAGTACTCAGATCTTGTACTTGAGTAAAAGTAGAAGTACTCAGATCTTGTACTTGAGTAAAAGTAGAAGTACTCAGATCTTGTACTTGAGTAAAAGTACTCAGGTCTTGTACTTGAGTAAAAGTAGAAGTACTCAGGTCTTGTACTTGAGTAAAAGTACTCAGGTCTTGTACTTGAGTAAAAGTAGAAGTACTCGGGTCTTGTACTTGAGTAAAAGTAGAAGTACTCAGTTCTTGTACTTGAGTAAAAGTAGAAGTACTCAGGTCTTGTACTTGAGTAAAAGTAGAAGTACTCAGGTCTTGTACTTGAGTAAAAGTAGAAGTACTCAGATCTTGTACTTGAGTAAAAGTACTCAGATCTTGTACTTGAGTAAAAGTACTCAGATCTTGTACTTGAGTAAAAGTACTCAGATCTTGTACTTGAGTAAAAGTAGAAGTACTCAGATCTTGTACTTGAGTAGAAGTACTCAGGTCTTGTACTTGAGTAAAAGTAGAAGTACTCAGGTCTTGTACTTGAGTAAAAGTAGAAGTACTCAGGTCTTGTACTTGAGTAAAATTAGAAGTACTCAGGTCTTGTACTTGAGTAAAAGTAGAAGTACTCAGATCTTGTACTTGAGTAAAAGTAGAAGTACTCAGGTCTTGTACTTGAGTAAAAGTAGAAGTACTCAGGTCTTGTACTTGAGTAAAAGTAGAAGTACTCAGATCTTGTACTTGAGTAAAAGTACTCAGATCTTGTACTTGAGTAAAAGTAGAAGTACTCAGATCTTGTACTTGAGTAAAAGTAGAAGTACTCAGATCTTGTACTTGAGTAAAAGTACTCAGGTCTTGTACTTGAGTAAAAGTAGAAGTACTCAGGTCTTGAACTTGAGTAAAAGTAGAAGTACTCAGGTCTTGTACTTGAGTAAAAGTAGAAGTACTCAGGTCTTGAACTTGAGTAAAAGTAGAAGTACTCAGGTCTTGAACTTGAGTAAAAGTAGAAGTACTCAGGTCTTGTACTTGAGTAAAAGTAGAAGTACTCAGATCTTGTACTTGAATAAAAGTAAACCATGTACCTCTGAACTGTAGTGGAAGTACACAGTAGCAGAACATGGAGATACACCAGTAAAGTACAAGTACCTCAGAATTGAAGTAAAGGAGTACTTTGTGAGGAAGTATTTAATGACCCTGAGTTTCTCTGAGAGCTGAAACGTAAAGAGATGAAGGATTAGAGAGTCAGACACATTTCAACTAAAAACCTAAATACATTTTGAGGGGAAAAGCTCATAAGAGTAAATAACATTTCAAGAAAGATCAAAGTTTGTAATATTTTATGAACACTCGTTAAGTTTGAAGACGAAAAGGTGTGATAATTATTAACGGGTTTCTTTTTAGAAATCCTGAACTGAAATGTTTTAGACTTGTTCCGTTTCCTGCTTCAACAAACTGACTCTTCAGAGCATCAGGATGAACCGCCTCGTCGTTAGAGATAATGATCCAGTTCAACTCTTATCTCATTATCACAGCGTGTATGTTGGGAGGTTTTTAATGAAGCAGTTCAGTTTCTCCTCAGGATGTCGACCACGTCTCAGAAACATCGGGACTTTGTGGGCGAGCCGATGGGCGACAAGTCGGTGACGAGTCTGTCGGGGATCGGAGAAATCCTGGGGAAGAAACTGGAGCAGCAGGGCTTCGATAAGGTCAGGGAAATACACTTAGAGAACACTTAGAAATACACTTAGAGGAGACACTTAGGAGACACTGAGAAGACACTTAGGAGACAATAAAAAAAAAATAAAGGCTTTTATTTCCTCATAACAAACCCTCTACACTGCACACAGACCCTTATCAGGGGTTAGGGGTCAGGCCGGGAATGAAACACCCAGCCTGGCACTACCAGTCCTCTTTGTGCCATGTTGCTGCCCGTAGTGATCGCCCTATCGGTTACATTTACCCCAGAATAAACATATGGACATGGGTTACTATTTAAAAAATTTGCAAATGTATTTAGGAACTTATCCATGTGAACATATTTTAAGTGGGACCTCAAAACCCTCTAGGGGGGTCCGGGGGCATGCATCAATTTGGTGCACTTTGAGGGGGAAATAAAGAGACTCGATCTATGGAACATCTTCTTGTGTGGAAGAAGATAGACAGTCACCCCGTGTGAGGCAGACCCACATTTGCGCAGCATTACGTTCACAATACATACAAAAATAAATCCTCGGGCCAGCAGGCCACGTAACAGGCCGGGCCATCGGGAAACCTCCCGGTCCTCCCGATGGCCAGGACCGGGGTTTCTTCCTCTTATCCATAAAACCCTTAAAAAACACCTTTTTTAAATTGACATACTTAGAAACATTACATTAAAGTGTGTTGATGTACTCTCTTCCCCCCCCCCCCCCCAGGCGTACGTGGTGCTGGGTCAGTTCCTGCTGCTGAAGAAAGACTCTGAGATGTTTTCTGAGTGGTTGAAGGACGCCAGCGGAGCCAACAGCCGCCAGGCGGGGTCCTGCAGTCAGTGTCTGAGGGAGTGGTGCGACGCCTTCCTCTGAGGCCCCGCCCACTTCCCACGAGGCCCAGCCTTCTTCACCGTATCCCCACGCCCATCTGAGGCCCCGCCCACATCTCTCCACACCCCGCCTCTGTTCATATCAGGCCCCGCCCACGTCTCTCCACACCCCGCCTCTGTTCATATCAGGCCCCGCCCATGTCTCCCCACGCCCCGCCTCTGTTCATCTAAGGCCCCGCTCACTCCTTCCCACTTCACCTTCGTCACCTTATATTAGTCCCGCCTCTCCTGTAAACTCCTCCCCTTCCTGTTTGATTTAATGCGTCACAATAAACTGACAACTCTTTATTTTGCTTTCCACAAAATAATAACAATAAAAACACGGTGAACAAAGTTTCTACTTTTAGTTTGTTTATCACTCATCATTTCTTCCTCATTAAAATGCTCCTTCCTGTATTAGTTATTAATCACAGGAGAATATAACGCTTGCTTCGTGAGGACAGTTCTCCCTGAACCTCCTGACACTTGAGAGGACGATAGGGTTGTCCTTTACTGCGTTCAGTGAATGCAACAGAGGCAAGACACCCGACCAATCAGAGAGTTGGATGGAAATAAACGTGTCTTATTGGCTGACAGGTACCTGACAAGAGGATAATTTAAACAATGTTAGCACTATTAAAAACATTAGGAATGAGAAGGCAATCAAATCTAATTTGATATTTAAAACATATTTAATCTGAAGTTTCAAAATGTATTTCTTTCCTTTTTTTCGGTTTCTTTATTTACTGTATGTAATGTGTTGTTGCTTTGTATGTCTGTCGTCAACTGTATGATGTTCATGTATGACAATTGAAAACAAAGAAAACACAAGAAGACGTTTTCCTCTAACAGAAGACGGTCCTCCTCCGAGCCACCAGCCAGGTGGACAAGGTAAATGTCAGTAAACGTCCAAGTTACGCGAACATGTAAGCAAAGCATAAATTACAGCTACGTTGACGTTACTTTGAATCACGAGGGTAAGCTAAACCGTTAGCAAGTAACTATAGTGTTATATATTACATAAAATAAGGGTTATGTAATGCAACAAGTAAAGAATATTGTGCTAGTTAAAGTTAACCAACAATTGTGTGTAAGAAACAAGGCCTCAGAGTAGAACTGCTTCTCACTTGATGGTGAACCTTGGTGGAGGTCGAGAAGCAGTCAATGTGATGGAACGCCTCCAGGCCACGTGTGCGGAAGTAACATGATTGCAAACGTTGGCAAAAAGAGTTACGGGCACGTTGGCGGAGAAATAATTCAACGCAAACGCATGTGGAAAAAAGTTACAAAGAAGCGGGGAGTGGTGTAGCGACTTTCACCGAGGTCAACCAATAAGGAACAAGAAGGTTTAGCTATAAAGTGCTCGAAACAACGTTTGGTTAGCCGTACGATCCGGGGTCTGCTCGGACTTTGTTTTTGTCTTTGAAGTAAAGTTATTTTTTGCCTCCAGCGATTTCTTCAGAACTTTTTATTACCATGAAGTAAGTTAATAAGTTATATTGTTGAGAAGGACGTCCAGACTTTCTCAACTAGCCTAGTCCGAGGTGTCCTCTGACCATAGCTAGCCGGAGATATTAAATCAACACTTTGTCATAAAATCTGCATTTTATGTTATTTAGCTTTACCCGGTGATTTCAAAGAAAGCTCTTTGGAAAATGTTGACTTACTGTTCGACACGAAGCTAGAAGCTACCGTACCACGCGGGGTCTTAAAAAGTCTTACATTTGATAATCAGAATTGAAGGCCTTTTTAATATGATCAAAAAATAAGAAAGGCCTTAAATATGATTTAGAAGGTCTTAAGATGATGAGATTTGAAAGGTACTTCTGTGTTGCGATCACGTCTAAATGTGTTTTGCAAAGTAACATGATTGTATAAACCATGCTCGTATCTATATACAACCTATAGAAATTCAAAACGGCGTCAGTTTAAAGGTCCCGTGTCATGGCCATTTCTACTGATCATAGTTCCATAGTTGAGGTCGACTAGAATAGATTCACATTGTTCAATGTTCCAAACTCACATTGGTTTCTCACAGCATCTCTGTGTATTCACTCTCTGACCTAAACGGCTTGTTGGAGCTCCGCCCCCCCCCCCCCCTCCCTGTGAGCCCACTATGCTCTGATTGGTCGGGACGTTGAGAGGCTCGTTGCTACGATCTGCTGCGAGGAGCAGACAGGCTTCCGGGTCGGCGATACAGTGAGAACAAGCGAAACTCATCCTGAGCACACACACACTCACAGCCGAAGTAAAAACAATAAGTGTGGCTTGATATTGAGTAAGAAAAAGGTTTAACGCTGCGAGCATCTGCAGAGAGCATTTCTCCGCCATCCCAACTTAGTAGCCCGAAAAACGTTTACCCATTTAAACAGTCGTGGTAGATACCTTGTTTGTTTTAAACATCATAAATACACAAACAACAATGAATACTTACAGGTTGTGTACCCGAATCTCCCGCTGGTCCAAACAAAGTAGGAACAGCATCGTTTATTTTTTTATACTTATGTCATGTTCTGTCACCTTCCCTACGAGCTTTATAAATGAGGCCCCTGATCCAGGGGAACTCTAAACACCCATAGGAAAAAGATCGGTTTGCATTTTAATAATCAAATAAGTATGTGAACACAGCCAACAACCTACAGCCAACAACCTACAGCCAATAACCTACAGCCAATAACCTACAGCCAACAACCTACAGCCAACAACCTACAGCCAATAACCTACAGCCAACAACCTACAGCCAATAACCTACAGCCAATAACCTACAGCAACCAACCCTACAGCCAACAACCTACAGCCAATAACCTACAGCCAATAACCTACAGCTAACAACCTACAAGCCAATAACCTAACAGCCAACAACCTACAGCCAATAACCTACAGCCAAATAACCTACAGCTAACAACCTACAGCCAATAACCTACAGCCAACAACCTACAGCCAACAACCTACAGCCAATAACCTACAAGCCAACAACCGACAGTCCAACACCTACAGCCAATAACCTACAGCCAAAAACCTACAGCCAATAACCTACAGCCAACAACCTACAGCCAACCAAAACAGCCTACAGCCAATGAACCTACAAGCCAATAACCTCGAGCTAACAAACCTACAGAAGCCAAAGACCTACCAGCCAAACAACCTACAGCCAACCAACCTACAGCCAATAACCTACAGCCAATAACCCTACAGCCAACAACTACAGCCAACAACCTACAGCCAACAATATACAGCCAATAACCTACAAGGCCAATAACCTACAGCCAATAACATACTCAACAACCTACAGCCAACAACCTACAGCCAACAAATACAGCCAATAACCTACAGCCAATAACCTACAGCCAATAACCTACAGCCAATAACCTACAGCCAACAACCTACAGCCAACAATATACAGCCAATAACCTACAGCCAATAACCTACAGCCAACAACCTACAGCCAACAACCTACAGCCAACAATATACAGCCAATAACCTACAGCCAATAACCTACAGCCAATAACCTACAGCCAATAACCTACAGCCAACAACCTACAGCCAATAACCTACAGCCAATAACCTACAGCCAACAACCTACAGCCAATAACCACAGCCAACAACCTACAGCCAATAACCTACAGCCAACAACCTACAGCCAATAACCTACAGCCAATAACCTACAGCCAATAACCTACAGCCAACAACCTACAGCCAATAACCTACAGCCAATAACCTACAGCCAACAACCTACAGCCAATAACCTACAGCCAACAACCTACAGCCAACAACCTACAGCCAATAACCTACAGCCAACAACCTACAGCCAACCACCTACAGCCAATAACCTACAGCCAACAACCTACAGCCAATAACCTACAGCCAACAACCTACAGCCAACAACCTACAGCCAACCACCTACAGCCAACAACCTACAGCCAACAACCTACAGCCAATACACTACAGCCAACAACCTACAGCCAACAACCTACAGCCAATAACCTACAGCCAACACCTACAGCCAAAACCTACAGCCAATAACCTCCAGCCAACAACCTACAGCCAACAACCTACAGCCAATAACCTACAGCAACAACCTAGCCAAAACCTACAGCAACACTACAGCCAATAACCTACAGCCAACAACCTACAGCCAATAACCTACAGCCAATAACCTACAGCCAACCACCTACAGCCAACAACCTACAGCCAACAACCTACAGCCAACAACCTACAGCCAATAACCTACAGCCAACAACCTACAGCCAACAACCTACAGCCAACAACCTACAGCCACAACCTACAGCCAACAACCTACAGCCAATAACCTACAGCCAACAACCTACAGCCAATAACCTACAGCCAACAACCTACAGCCAATAACCTACAGCCAACAACCTACAGCCAACAACCTACAGCCAACAACCTACAGCCAACAACCTACAGCCAACAACCTACAGCCAACAACCTACAGCCAACAACCTACAGCCAACAACCTACAGCCAACAACCTACAGCCAACAACCTACAGCCAACAACCTACAGCCAACAACCTACAGCCAATAACCTACAGCCAACAACCTACAGCCAATAACCTACAGCCAACAACCTACAGCCAATAACCTACAGCCAACAACCTACAGCCAACAACCTACAGCCAATAACATACAGCCAACAACCTACAGCCAATAAACCTACAGCCAACAACCTACAGCCAATAACCTACAGCCAACAACCTACAGCCAACCAACCTACAGCAATAACCTACAGCCAACAACACAAGCCAACAACCTACAGCCAACAACCTACAGCCAATAACCACAGCCCAACCTACAGCCAACAACCTACAGCCAACAATCTACAGCCAATAACCTACAGCCAATAACCTACAGCCACAACAACCTACAGCCAACAACCTACAGCCAACACCTACAGCCAATAACCTACAGCCAACAACCTACAGCCAATAACCTACAGCCCAACCTACAGCCAATAATCTACAGCTAACAACAACCTACAGCCAATAACCTACAGCCAACACCTACAGCCAACAACACTACAGCCAACAACCTACAGCCAATAACATACAGCCAACAACCTACAGCCAACAACCTACAGCCAACAACCTACAGCCAATAACCTACAGCCAACAACCTACAAGGCCACAACCTACGCCAATAACCTACAGCCAACACCTACAGCACCCCTCAGCAACAACCCTACAGTCAATAACCTACCAACAACCTACAGCCAACACCTACAGCCAACAACCTACAGCCAATAACCTACAGCCAACAACCTACAGCCAACCACCTACAGCCAATAACCTACAGCCAACAACCTACAGCCAACAACCTACAGCCAACAACCTACAGCCAACAACCTACAGCCAACAACCTACAGCCAATAACCTACAGCCAACAACTACAGCCACACACCTACAGCCAATAACCTACAAGCCAATAACCTACAGCCAACAACCTACAGCCAATAACCTACAGCCAACACCTACAGCCATAACCTACAGCCAATAACCTACAGCCAACAACCTACCGCCAACAACCTACAGCCAACAACTACAGCCAACAACCTACAGCCAATAACCTACAGCACAACTAACCTACAGCCAAACAAACCTACAGCCAACAACCTACAGCCAACAACCTACAGCCAACAACCTACAGCCAACAACCTACAGCCAATAACCTACAGCCAATAACCTACAGCCAACAACCTACAGCCAATAACCTACAGCCAACAACCTACAGCCAATAACCTACAGCCAATAACCTACAGCCAATAACCTACAGCCAACAACCTACAGCCAATAACCTACAGCCAACAACCTACAGCCAACAACCTACAGCCAACAACCTACAGCCAACCACCTACAGCCAACAACCTACAGCCAATAACCTACAGCCAACAACCTACAGCCAATAACCTACAGCCAACAACCTACAGCCAATAACCTACAGCCAATAACCTACAGCCAATAACCTACAGCCAATAACCTACAGCCAACAACCTACAGCCAACAACCTATAGCCAACAACCTACAGCCAACAACCTACAGCCAACAACCTACAGCCAATAACCTACAGCCAACAACCTACAGCCAACAACCTACAGCCAATAACCTACAGCCAATAACCTACTGCCAACAACCTACAGCCAACAACCCTACAGCCAATAACCTACAGCCAATAACCTACAGCCAATAACCTACAGCCAACAACCTACAGCCAACAACCTACAGCCAACAACCTACAGCCAATAACCTACAGCCAATAACCTACAGCAATTGAAATTACGAGCCAAAAGTTGTACAAGTATTAAAAGTTAAAAGTAAGCAGAGGACACCAAACCCAACTGAGACCCGTCTGTCCGCCGCATCTACGCACTGTACAACACACACCTACACACTGTACCACACACACACACACCTACACACTGTACCACACACACACACACACACACACACACCCACACACACACACACACACACACACACACACACACACTTTGTTTGTAGATATCTACTAAACTAAGCAAAGAGAGTCGGCCTGTTCTACTGAGTGATATCTATTTGACCAGTGGCGAACCGTCAGGGCCTTCAAGGTATTCAGAGAATACTCTGGAACACTCAGATAAAACAAACAAAAAATCGATAATTATATAAATAAAATGAATAAATGAGATTTGTATCTGTGTTGTTGATCTGTAATATTACAGTGTTACGTTGATTTGTTTGTCCAACAACTGGACGGGAGATACACGGATTCTTCTCGGACCATGCTCTACACATTTCAGTGGTTTTGTGTTAGAAAAGAAAGCAACCAATCAGATCTTGTTCTTCACCAAGGTATTCTCCATCCTTGATCGAAGGCCCTGGCCGCTGCACTGAATGAGAGCGTACCTTTGGACTGACAGTTTGATCAACCAATCAGATATTGATTTGTAGCCAATGGGCGTATTCTTTTCAGTTCCCCTCGGTTCCAGGGTATTCTAGAAGGCCCGCTAGTTCACTGGCTCGAGACAGAGGAAATTTGAGTATTGAGAAACCTCTTCTGTCTCTCTCTCTCTCTCTGGGCTGCGGGCTCCTGATGAGCCACCATCCCCCACTTTCATCACTGTGGAGGTGAGGTTCCCCTGTCCTCCATCAGGGGGTGCTGCAGCACCGTCTGGACCACAGTTTCCAGGTCTTGGGGAGAAAGGAGGATCTGATGTTTGTAATATTTCTGAGGTGATAAAAGCACGGTTTCTGCATGGATGAGTTAAAGACTGGGACAGAGAACCAAGACTGCTAGAAGTTTGGGCAACAGCCGTATCAACACGACCGATGATCATTACTTCAGTTTCATCCGAGTCCTGTCCGCGTACCTGAAATAGTCAAACATAAGGAAAATGTCATTAAAATTGTAAAGCCATACAAAAATAGTTTTCAAAGTAAGAATCAAAAGCAAATTCTTGTCAAAGATTAAAAAGTAAACTTATCTCAAAATAAATGAATATTATGATAATGTCAAACAAAAAAAGAATATAATGATTAATAATCATGTATATCACATGGAAATGCACCACTGAGTATCAGAGTGGGTTTAAACTCCACAGAGCGACTTAAAGGTGGGGCAGCTCATTTTGGAGAAACCAGCTCGAGATCGCTAGAATTTGAAAACACACAGCCGGAACAAATCTGCCACTTCCTCACAGAGCCCCTCCTCCAACACACACGCGCACATGACCAATGAGGGCAGAGATCAGTGTGTGCACAGATGGAAGGCTGACAGGCAGGTAGGCCATCCAGTTACTTTAGCCGGCTCAGATTATTGGTCGTGCTTTTCACAGTGCCACGGCTTCAAAGCACTTCAGATATTCATAGCTATCGGGTGTTAAGAGCATTCCATGGAATATAACACGTGTTTCTGAAGGAACTACCTAACCCACCTTTAACAGCTTTAGCATTTTTTCTTTTTCTTTAAATGTATACGTAAAATGATGTTTAAAATAAATGAAGATACTCTCTGTACTCTTCCAGGCACGATGTCAGCAGGTCAGGTCCTCAGCAGTTCTGGACCCTCTCTCATGGTGGCCCGTCTGCTCAGCTGCTGCAAAAGATCAGTTTGGAGGCACAGCAGTCCTAGACTTCTTATCCGGAGGACGAGAGGTAGATCCTTCCTCCAGCTCTTTAGGACTAATGTCAACATAATTCTCTAAATGTTCTGTAACACCCCAGCGAGGTGGTTCCCTCTCATTGCTGCGGAGTCTCAGTGAGAGGCCCCTCCTAGATGCTGGCAACACATGATCAGTTCCCTCTTCTCCCTGATATGAGTGAGATTCTTAACAACCACTCAACAGAACTATTGTTACATCTACTTGGTTTTAAATTCATGACTACCAACCAGGAGTTGGATAAACACCAAAAGGAGTTGGTAACAATCTCCAAAGTGAGCAAACCTATTCTAATGACCTTCTAACATTATTCTACTTATTGAACTGCTCCCTGAAACTAATAACCCCGTTTCTTTTTTTCCATGATTTTATTAGAACTCTCCTTTCTGCTAAAAAAAAGATCTACGGATAAATCAATAAACAACTTGAAGTTGGTTCCTGCTTACAAACATGTAGCCATCCCTGCTTAGGCAAGTAGTAGTTTTAGTTGTCTGCGGCCTGCGGAGGCCAACTCTGTCGAGTACGGCTGTGCTGAGGAGGTTTCCCCCGGAGACGGAGCGGAGAGACGGAGCGGGCTTGGCCTGCTTCCACCGGGCCTGTGCTGCTTGCTGAGGAGACCTCTTCTTCATGTCTCTTCTACATCAACATGTGTCCCCTCTTCTTCATGTCTCTTCTACATCAACATGTGTCCCCTCTTCCTCATGTCTCTTCTACATCAACATGTGTCCCCTCTTCTTCATGTCTCTCCTACATCAACATGTGTCCCCTCTTCTCCATGTCTCTTCTACATCAACATGTGTCCCCTCTTCTTCATGTCTCTTCTACATCAACATGTGTCCCCTCTTCTTCATGTCTCTTCTACATCAACATGTGTCCCCTCTTCTTCATGTCTCTTCTACATCAACATGTGTCCCCTCTTCCTCATGTGTCCCCTCTTCTTCATGTCTCTCCTACATCAACATGTGTCCCCCTCTTCTTCATGTCTCTTCTACATCAACATGTGTCCCCTCTTCTTCATGTCTCTTCTACATCAACATGTGTCCCCTCTTCTTCATGTCTCTTCTACATCAACATGTGTCCCCTCTTCTTCATGTCTCTCCTACATCAACATGTGTCCCCTCTTCTCCATGTCTCTTCTACATCAACATGTGTCCCCTCTTCTTCATGTCTCTTCTACATCAACATGTGTCCCCTCTTCTTCATGTCTCTTCCTACATCAACATGTGTCCCCTCTTCTTCATGTCTCTTCTACATCAACATGTGTCCCCTCTTCTTCATGTCTCTTCTACATCAACATGTGTCCCCTCTTCTTCATGTCTCTTCTACATCAACATGTGTCCCCTCTTCTTCATGTCTCTTCTACATCAACATGTGTCCCCTCTTCTTCATGTCTCTTCTACATCAAACATGTGTCCCCTCTTCTTCATGTCTCTTCTACATCAACATGTGTCCCCTCTTTCTTCATGTCTCTTCTCTACATCAACATGTGTCCCCTCTTCTTCATGTCTCTTCTACATCAACATGTGTCCCCTCTTCTTCATGTCTCTTCTACATCAACATGTGTCCCCTCTTCTTCATGTCTCTTCTACATCAACATGTGTCCCCTCTTCTTCATGTCTCTTCTACATCAACATGTGGTCCCCTCTTCTTCATGTCTCTTCTACATCAACATGTGTCCCCTCTTCGTCATGTCTCTATCTTACATCAACATGTGTCCCCTCTTCTTCATGTCTCTTCTACATCAACATGTGTCCCCTCTTCTTCATGTCTCTTCTACATCAACATGTGTCCCCTCTTCTCCATGTCTCTTCTACATCAACATGTGTCCCCTCTTCTTCATGTCTCTTCTTCATCAACATGTGTCCCCTCTTCTTCATGTCTCTTCTACATCAACATGTGTCCCCTCTTCCTCATGTCTCTTCTACATCAACATGTGTCCCCTCTTCTTCATGTCTCTCCTACATCAACATGTGTCCCCTCTTCTCCATGTCTCTTCTACATCAACATGTGTCCCCTCTTCTTCATGTCTCTTCTACATCAACATGTGTCCCCTCTTCTTCATGTCTCTTCTACATCAACATGTGTCCCCTCTGTGGAAAGAGACTAAGTTTCAGGAACAAAGATTCTCTCTCTTTTTGATCCATTTCTATAAAAACCTGTCTGAAAATGAGCTGATCAGATTTTGGCCACTTGATGATGTCATCACGATGTGTTGTCTTGTGTAACCATTAGCCAATCAGCAACCAAGGTAACCCCCCCCCCCCTTATCACCTGAATCTCCTCTAGAGCACCATTGAGTTCTTTGTAACCAAATGTCTCTCAGAGGGGCGTGGGGAGGGGCTCCTTGTTTTCATCTGAAGTAACAGACAGAGAATCAGCACTTTGGAAACAGGGCTGAAACAGAGGGGATTGTGGGTAATGATCTGTGTGTCGTGCCTCGAGGTCCTAACTACGCCCCTGGGGAGCACATTTAACTCTACATACTTGTGTACTTCTAGAGTAGCATTTAGAATAAGGGACTTTATCTTGTAATTAAGTATTTTAAAGAGTCCCTGTTCCTCTCCTGTGGTTGGTGTTGAGTTAGTGCACGTGAACGGTCTGCAGAGGACAGAGTCCCTGTTCCTCTCCTGAGTAGTAGTAAGGATACTATAACATTTGACAGATTAGACAACAAAGGGCTCTGAGGGGCAGGAGCCAGACATCATAACTTCAAAGAGTCTGCCTTAATCAACACCTAGATTAACATCAAAGGCTTATATCACACCTACCTGCTATAACACCTCACATCAAAGGACTAGACTACAAAGGGGTGTGAGGGGACAGGGGCCAGACAACACAACTTCAAAGAGACTACCTTAATCAACACATCAAATAATTAGACAACAAAGGCGCTACCCAGGGGGCTTTTCACACCTACCTGTTTTAACACACATCAAAGGATCTCGAACAAAGGGAGAAGGGACTTAGCTCATTTGCATAATTGAGGGCGTGTCCACCTGTCAGTTTTCATGCATACTAATGTGATTGAAACAGTATCCTTACTACTACTCTCCTGTGGTTGGTGTTGAGTTAGTGCACGTGAACGGTCTGCAGAGGACAGAGTCCCTGAGGTCCTCCAGAGGGAGTCTCTCTAACGCTGGAGATGATAGAGTAGAAAGGGAAAGGGACCTGTGCTGAATCTCCCTAGCGCCATCTAGTGAGGATCCTCCCTAACGCCATCTAGTGGAGGATCCTCCCTAGCGCCATCTAGTGAGGATCCTCCCTAGCGCCATCTAGTGAGGATCCTCCCTAGCGCCATCTAGTGGAGGATCCTCCCTAGCGCCATCTAGTGAGGATCCTCCCTAGCGCCATCTAGTGGAGGATCCTCCCTAGCGCCATTTAGTGGAGGATCCTCCCTAGCGCCATCTAGTGGAGGATCCTCCCTAGCGCCATCTAGTGGAGGATCCTCCCTAGCGCCATCTAGTGGAGGATTCTCCCTAGCGCCATCTAGTGGAGGATCCTCCCTAGAGCCATCTAGTGGAGGATCCTCCTTAGCGCCATCTAGTGAAGGATCCTTCCTAGCGCCATCTAGTGGAGGATTCTCCCTAGCGCCATCTAGTGGAGGATCCTCCCTAGCGCCATCTAGTGGAGGATTCTCCCTAGCGCCATCTAGTGGAGGATCCTCCCTAGAGCCATCTAGTGGAGGATCCTCCTTAGCGCCATCTAGTGAAGGATCCTTCCTAGCGCCATCTAGTGGAGGATTCTCCCTAGCGCCATCTAGTGGAGGATTCTCCCTAGCGCCATCTAGTGGAGGATCCTCCCTAGCACCATCTAGTGGAGGATCCTCCCTAGAGCCATCTGATGTCAACTTCCAATGCAAAGTGCCTGCCCCGGACAGGACATCACACCATATTCACATAACTTTTACCCGCCTTAAGAGACACTATTTTGGGATACAATTTATCCATTTTCACCCTTTTCTGTGCTGGAAGGAGCTCTCTGGGTCCCATCCTGCTGCTGCTGCTGCTGCTGCGGCTGCTCTCTCTCCCTCCCTGTATTCACATTACTTTTACCCAGCTTTCACACACTCATTCCGGGGTAAGAAAGCCATGTGCATCACCCTGGATCTCTGCCTGTGAGTGTGGGACCCTGCTTACAGCAGTGAACCTGTTGCCACATTTGGTCGCGTCCATTTCATGTACATTTGATGGGTAATCAAAAGTGGATGAAATGGACCCAATTCCCGGAGGTTCCAGGCCGAATTTGGGAGCTCATCGGCGGCCTGCCATGCGCCCCCACCCGTGGAAAGCAAAACAAAGTAAATAAAACGGTCAATTATATCTTAAAATAATCAAAAATGAAGTTTTTAAAAATTCTCGAAAAAACGGCTAAGTGCCAACGGAGGAGGGGCTGCAAAAAGCTCAAGTCTTCGGCGCTTCCGGCGGAAGCCCCGGAGACATTTGCACTACCCCGTTGCATTTTTCAACGGAGAGCGGAATACTGACCTCCCTTCCTCCGTCGAAAAAATTCATTCATCTTTTCCAAGCTACCATCTGCACGAAATCAGAAACCCGGTTTTTGAGAGCACTTAGAAAAAAACGGCCTATTTCTCATGATGGGGAAATCATGGAGGAATGCATCCGCTGCATGAGCACTTTGGATCGGATACAATTGTTGCCTGGAGGACCCCCAATCATGGTTCTTACAAAACTTTAAGTTTTTGAACTGGCCTCTGGAGGAATTCAAGGGGAGTTGCCACGGAATAATGAGACACTATTTTCGGATACATTTTTATCCATTTTCAACCCTTTCTCTGGTTCTTCCAAAAGTTAACTTAGACTTTTTCTGACTCTGGAGGAATGTAGGGGGAGTTGTCAGGGGACTCTATCCGCCTTAACATTACATTACATTACATTGCATTTAGCTGACGCTTTTATCCAAAGCGACTTACAATAAGTACATTCGACCAGGAAGACATAACCTTGAAGAAAACAGAATCATAAAGTACATCAGGTTTCATAGAGCCAAACATTTCAAGTGCTACTCAACTGGCTTTAGGTAAGCCAGTCCTTTATTAGTATAAAAGTGCTTCGTTAATAGTTCTATCGCTCGAAGTGGAGTCGAAAGAGATGAGTTTTCAGTCTGCGCCGGAAGATGTGTAAGCTATCTGCCGTCCTGATGTCAATGGGAGCTCATTCCACCATCCTGGAGCCAGGACCGCAAACCCACGTGTTTTCGCAGATGGGAACTTGGGTCCCCCTCGCAGCGAGGGTGCAGCGAGTCGTTTGGCTGATGCAGAGCGTAGTGCACGCGCTGGGGTGTACGGTTTAACCATGTCCTGGATGTAGGAAGGGCCAGATCCATTCGCAGCATGGTACGCAAGTACCAGTGTCTTGAAGTGGATTCTAAGAGACACTATTTTCAGATACATTTTATCCATTTTCACCCCTTTCCTCTGGTTCTCCCAAAATATAACAGAGTATTTCCAGATTCTGGAGGAATGTAAGGATAGTTGTCAGGGGACTCTACCCGCATTATGATGCACTATTTTTGGATACTTTTTTCACTTTCATGCATCTTTCCATGGATGACTTATTGTATTTATTTTAACTTTTTGGTCAATTTCACCCAGTTTTGGCTCCCGCCTTGCCTGGAGGATAGGACAGAGAGATGACAGGGATCTCTGCCCACCTAACGAGTGCCTAAATGGGACACCTTTCGCACGATGATGCAAATGGAAAATAAACTGGAGAGATTTGACATGGGGTCTTTCTAGTTCGCTGAGTGCAACTTTCTTCTTTTCACCTTTCCTTCTTTTGTCGCCCCCGGTTCTATACATTCTACTGGTGACACTTCCTGGTACCGAAATGCTCATGCATACAAATAGGATGGCGATCGGTTGTCCTATCTGTAAGAGTTCCTACTGCGCCCTGAGCAAGCACCTGCAGAGGAACCATAGTGTGCGTAATTTAGTTGAAAGAAAAATCCATCCCTGCACCATTGCAGGATGCGAGTGCGTCGGGACAAGGCTGGACCGCCACTTGGACAGAGACCATGTTGAGCTGTCCCGGGAGGAAATACATGTGGTTGTAACTAAACTAAAAATGACAGTGGCCACGAAGGAGCTTCATGAACTCAGATTGACAAACCCCACAGTAGCAATGATTACCTCTTGGGATGTGGACACTGTGGGTGATGAGGTCCTGTCACAACCTCCACCCTTGTCCCCAGTGATTGAATGTGACAACCCGGACTGTAAGGAATGGAGGATGGAGTCAAACACAATGAGGGCTCAGAGGGACAGATATGCTGCTGAGGTGAAATCCCTGCGCTGCATGCTGCAGCAGAGGATAAAACGTAAGCGACAGAGGAGCAACCAGAGGGCCGAGGACATGCTTGGGTTCGATGAAGAGGATGGGGAGGAACAAGAGCGGGTGTTTCTAAGGAAACAACCCCGAACAGAGTCAACACCAAAGAGGCTGTCCAAGTCCAAAGGTCCCTCCTGCAGGAAGTCCCCCATTGCCTCTCACACACCTGTATCCAGCTCCTCAGAACCGGCATCCATAGATACCGAGGCCTGGTCATCCTCCCCTCCCATACATTCCCCCTGGTTCAGCGGCAGGGGCCGGGGGAATAGAATGCGGGACATAACATTCCCACGCATCATGGAGAAGTATCTGCAAGGCTACCGGGACCATTATGAGGGCATCGACCCAACAGTGAGGCTCCAAGAAAACGCAGTCTCCAAAATAAGCAGAGTGAAATCATTCCTAAGCTTCATGGCACACGGTTTCAATCGCCTGTCTGACTGGCTCTTTCTGAGGGATCTGAAGAAGATACGTGGGTGGTCCCGGAGCCTGATAAAGTCAAGCCTACAGGTCACGACCTGACTTCTATATCAAAAATATATCACACTTTCTCAAGTACATGTAGGAAACACCATGCAAGGGGAGCAGGCTCAACCACAACGACATGATTTTAATCACACGGGAAGTTGCTGCCATCCTGAAGTCCCTGAGAAAGAAGGTGGTTATCCACCAGATGCAGGTGAAGCGGGACAAGATGGAAGGTCTGCCAAGCCATAAAGACATCATGGCATGTTTGACTGCGGCCAAAACTCGCATCCCTCAGCTCCTGGACGTGATGACCAGCAATCCGACTACCGCAACCCGGATACTGCTGTATGGGTACATGACCCTCAATTGGAGATGCATTTATGGGCACCGTCCGGGGGTCTACTCCAACATGACCAACGCCGAGGTCCGAAAGGCGGAGACAACTGGCACTGCCTTTGGCTACCTCATCCACGTGAGTGAGCTATTAAAAAAATGTGTTTATTCTGGCAGTGATAAACATGTTGTGCATAATTGATACTTGTATTGACGCTCTCTAACTCTGTCATAACAGGTAAGCAACCACAAGATGGCCAACGCGTTCGGGGAAGCGCAGCTGTACCTCACCATAGAAGAATTTGGATGGATGAAGAGGTGGCTGGAAATCAAGGGGACGCTGACCGGCACCAACAACCGCTACTTCCTCTGCACAGCGGGGAAGAACCCATCGAGGAACCTTGCCTCTTTCCTGAGGTTAGCATGGGCTGATGTGGGACTAAAAGGTCCCATTAACTTCACCGACCTCCGCACAGTCCACGCAGATAATGCGAAGAGGTTTCAGGACATAGGCAACCGCCAAAGAGTGAGTGATTTCATGTGTCACAACACTGCAACTGCAGACACATTTTATGCCAAGAATCCTTCTTTGAAGGAGGCTGCGGACATACGGCTGCTCTTCACAGAGTCACTGCAAGCAGCGGCGGCAGCAGCAGCATCAGGGGGGAGTGAAGACAATTTGGGGGACATTGACATCCACAGTGACAGCTCTGGAGAGGAGCATAGCCCCACTCCCTACCAAGACTCCCCTGATACCGAGACGTCAGATGAAGAATTCTACAAAAACTTCAACGCTTGGAGAGCGGCGAAGAGGGAACAGTCAATGGCCGAACACAGTCCCTCAGACACGGGTGAAGAGAGGGTGCCAGCCTCTGCACCAACTTCACCCGATACGGACAATGTTGCCAGTGACCAACTTGTAAATATGCAATGTTTTGTTGTACTCAGTCCCCTTGTGCTGGATGAGTTAATAATGTTATAATGTTATAATGTTATAAAGTGTCAATGTATATATTTCTGTAAATAAAGTTTGTTAAAATTACTTACTTTGTCCTCTTTTTTAAAACCCACTATGGGTGTTTCCCCTTTAAGATCCCCAGGAGCACTGAGGTTCTGGTGGTGTGCATGAAGGGGTTTAGTCCGAGTGAGGAGTGCTCAAGTGTTGGAGGATGTGTAAGGCAGAGGAGGGTAAAAAAAAGTTAAAGTGTGAACCTCCAGCAAGGCAGGTGGTGCTGTGAAGAAGGCCGAATATGGATGCCGATGGGCGGACGGTAAAGCACCGCAAAATACACCCCCCTTTAAGGTTACCAGGGGCACGAGGTTATTGAGGGTGTGATCATCTGGGTTTAGTCCGTGGGGGAGTGCTTAAGTTCGGGGGCCCGGGGACCCAAGGTGCGCGAGGTTATGGAAGTATGCATGTCAGGGAGCGATGCTGGAGGTCTGTAGTCCGTCATTTGGGGCTCTTGGAGCGGCCACAGAGAGGTGGTTTTCCCGGTGTATTTAATGGCAGTGTGACATATCCTGTGTCCTGTGAAATAGCCTGTTTGCCCATGTCAAATCTAGCTATTAATTGATCACTTTTAATATGAATCTCTGTTTGACATATGTTCAGAGTGTGCTATTTATCCAGAAATAGCACATTCTGAATGACCCAGTGTACACATCGTTGTGTACCTCTGTGTCACAGCCCGCTGCTGCTCTCCCTCCCTGTATTCACATCACTTTTACCCAGCATTCACACACTCATTCCTGGGTAAGAAAGCCATGTGCATCACCCTGGATCTCTGCCTGTGAGTGTGGGACCCTGCTTACAGCAGTGACTCTGTTGTACATTTCATGAGTAGTCAAATGTGGATGAAATGGACAGGTTTCAAGCTTCTTTCTTGGGTTACATAGTGCTGTGAAGCAGCATGGCCGAGTTTGGGTGCTGAAAGGCGGACTGCCAAACCTCCATGTCGACCCCCAGCAGCTGTGGGCAGGAGTCCCTGTCAGGCTGTCTCCCCCTCTCCAGCGAGCTCTCCGGGGCTGGATGTATCAGGGCCGAATTTGGGTGCTGAAAAACCAATTTTTAGCACTCTTTTCCCCGCAGAAACTAGTTTAAATCACCGCTAAACACTTATTTGCAATGTCTATTTCATGGACACCACTCTATGTATTAATGTCCGTGATATGGACATATACACGTGTACACGCCACGGCCAATGATGTCCGCTCAGTGGACATTACGCCCTCTGGTGCGGGGAAAGCTCGTCCGTCTCCGGTTCTTTTTCCACGTGGAAGGTCCCTGCACTGGCTATCCATGTAGCACCCCAGATTATTTTTATTTTGCTCCGGGGCGGAACTGCATGTCTGTACATTTGGCGTACCGCGACTGGTAGTTAATGTCCCTACGGGGTACGCATATATCGCTAAGGTATGCTAGGGAGGATCCTCCCTAGCGCCATCTAGTGGAGGATCCATCTAGTGGAGGATCCTCCATAGCACCATATAGTGGAGGATCCTCCCTTGCGCCATCTAGTGGAGGATCCTCCCTCGCGCCATCTAGTGAGGATCCTCCCTCGCGCCATCTAGTGAGGATCCTCCCTCGCGCCATCTAGTGAGGATCCTCCCTCGCGCCATCTAGTGAGGATCCTCCCTCGCGCCATCTAGTGAGGATCCTCCCTCTAAATGAAACACAGTCTTCAGAAAACATGGTTTATTGCAGATGTGTCACCAAACTCACACGTGGAAACCTTCAGAGAAACAAACATCCGACACGCTGTCGAGGAAATACCTTCATGAGTCTTTTACTGAAGAAAACAACAACAACAACAACAACAGCAGCAGCAGTTCAGAGACGTCGGATCAACCTTCACGGTAAATATGAACTCTTCTAAAAGCAATCAGAGAATTCATTTAAACTTCTCGTGTTTGGTTATTTGTTGGTATCCGTAGAAGCTCCTTCGTCAGCAGCTCAGAGGCTTCCGCTGAGCGGCTACGAGGCTTCGGCTGAGCGGCTCCGAGGCTTCGGCTGAGCGGCTCCGAGGCTTCGGCTGAGCGGCTCCGAGGCTTCGGCTGAGCGGCTCCGAGGCTTCGGCTGCATCTCACTGACTCTGGAATAAAACACTGAACATACAAAAGTATTTGCATCGCTAAGATTTATAAGAGCTTAAGATATAAAAATACAGATGCTTTAAGTGAGCACCGTTTTATTTAGAGCTAGAGTCAAACTGCCGTGTAATCATGAATAAGAATAAAGGACTGGTTTAACTAAAGAAGCAACAAATGGAAATGCACAAAGAAAAAAAAGAAATTTTTTTTTTGGGAATATTTCGTTTTGGCTGTTTTTCCAGATTAACCCTTCGTTCCCAGAATTTCCTTTTATTCTGAATTTCAGAATCAATATTTTTAAATAGACGTTTTTTTCACAAAATATGACTTTGTTTCCGATGTTCACTTTTTTCAGTTTATTTGTTTGATTACAACAAAAACTAGAATTTCACTTTTTTTTTTAAGAACTACATTTTCATCTCCAGGTGTACTTCAAAAGTACCTCAGTAACTTAAGAAAGTACTTCAGTACTTGTACTTGAGTAAAAGTATTTTGTTGCTTCCCCACGCCGCCTTTGAGAGAAACCCTAACCAGAGAAATTGAGTCAGACATCTTAAAATAAAAAGGGGCGGAGCTGAGTAGCAGCGCAGCTTCTGATTGGCTGTCAGGACTCTCTGACGACGTCACCTGAGAAATGCATCAAGGTTTGTGCATCAGGCAAAAACATTATTTTAAAAGTATTTACTTATTTATTTATTCCTTTTTAGGAATAAATACATTTTATTTGCTGATTTATTCTTTGTTTACGGCACATTCAGGATGAGGTGAGGATTTTCAGAATAAGAGCCTCAGTGTGTGTTCAGGGACTCGATGTAATGGAAAGTCGCTCCGAGAGCCCAGCTGGTCTCAACCTGATGGATCGTCCTCGCCAGCTGCAACACACACATTAACACACACAACACACACACACACACACACGAATACACACAACACACACACACAATACACACATTAATACACACCCCATGTGGAAAATACAAGTTATGATAAGGATATGATAATAAATCCAGAAGGAGTATTGGAGCCTGTGAACAACCTGCTGACGTTAGGGTGTTGAAGAAGACCCTTTAAAGAGTGGGGGGCCCACCTTGAGAGTTTTGTGGGGGGGGAACCCCAGCTCCTGCAGCAGCGTGGAGATGTAGAGCAGGTCCAGACAGAGGAAGGGGCTCGAGCCGGAGGACGCACCCCACCCCCCGCACACTGAAACAGAATCTCTCATCAGAGTCAGCGATTAGCATAAGCTAACGATCTTATTCCAAAGTTTTTACAATGATCCAATGTGCGCCAAAGTACATCAAAAAGAAAAGACATCACTTTCATAACCCCGATTGGTTTTTATATGAAATGTATCTTGACAATAAAAACTAAAACGAACTGTCATTGTCATATTAGCAGGCTAGCCCTTCAAAGTGCTAACGAAGAGCTGAAGCTTCAACTCACTGGAGTTTCCACACTTGTATTTTATTTTGAATGTAAGCCTCTTATACACATATTCTATATTATTTGTTCTTATTTTTATTTATCTCTTTCCTGAACTTTTATAGTTGTATTCTTATTTTAATATGTATTTATTGTTCCTGTATATTAGATATAATGCTGTAGTGCCGTGTGCAGAGCGTCCAGCAGGGGGCTCCCTCACCTCTCTGTATATTAGATATTATTGCTGTAGTGCCGTGTGCAGAGCGTCCAGCCGGGGGCGCGCTCACCTCTCTGTATAGATATAATGCTGAAGTGCCGTGTGCAGAGCGTCCAGCAGGGGGCGCCCTCACCTCTCTGTATATTAGATATAATGCTGTGGTGCCGTGTGCAGAGCGTCCAGCAGGGGGCGCCCTCACCTCTCTGTATATTAAATATAATGCTGTAGTGCCGTGTGCAGAGCGTCCAGCAGGGGGCTCCCTCACCTCTCTGTATATTAGATATAATGCTGTAGTGCCGTGTGCAGAGCGTCCAGCAGGGGGCTCCCTCACCTCTCTGTATATTAGATATAATGCTGTAGTGCCGTGTGCAGAGCGTCCAGCAGGGGGCTCCCTCACCTCTCTGTATATTAGATATAATGCTGTAGTGCCGTGTGCAGAGCGTCCAGCAGGGGGCGCCCTCACCTCTCTGTATATTAGATATAATGCTGTAGTGCCGTGTGCAGAGCGTCCAGCAGGGGGCTCCCTCACCTCTCTGTATATTAGATATAATGCTGTAGTGCCGTGTGCAGAGCGTCCAGCAGGGGGCGCCCTCACCTCTCTGTATATTAGATATAATGCTGTAGTGCCGTGTGCAGAGCGTCCAGCAGGGGGCGCCCTCACCTCTCTGTATATTAGATATAATGCTGTAGTGCCGTGTGCAGAGCGTCCAGCAGGGGGCTCCCTCACCTCTCTGTATATTAGATATAATGCTGTAGTGCCGTGTGCAGAGCGTCCAGCAGGGGGCGCCCTCACCTCTCTGTATATTAGATATGTATAATATAACTCACCTCTCTCCGCTGCCTCGCTGTAATCTGAGACTCTGACGCTGCCTCCCGTCTGCTCCTCTGAAACACAACATATAGACCGTTATTACTTTATCATAATACTTTATTATATACATCTTTATTTAATGTTTAAATATTGTTCTATTTTTAAACAATTTGTTCACTTTTTAAATCCATTTTTAAAAAGGTTATGAAAAGTGAAAATATTTGTTCTAACATTTTCTATTTTCTCTGAACTTTAATCTGTGTCCGTTGGTACGGCCGGCTGGCTTCCTCCTGTGTTTCTCTCTTCTCCCTGTCTTCTGCACCAGACAAAATATACATCTTTCCCTGAACACAAATACTCGTGTTTGTGCCGAGTACATACTGTAAATACTACTGTAAATACTACTGTACTGATGCTGAGTACATACTGTAAATACTACTGTACATACTGTACATACTACTGTACATACTACTGTAAATACTACTGTACTGATGCTGAGTACATACTGTAAATACTACTGTACATACTGTAAATACTACTGTAAATACTACTGTACATACTACTGTAAATACTACTGTACTGATGCCGAGTACATACTGTAAATACTACTGTACATACTGTAAATACTACTGTAAATACTACTGTACATACTACTGTACATACTACCGTAAATACTACCGTACATACTACTGTACATACTGTAAATACTACCGTAAATACTACCGTACATACTACTGTACATACTGTAAATACTACTGTAAATACTACTGTACATACTGTACATACTACTGTAAATACTGTAAATACTACTGTACATACTGTAAATACTACTGTACATACTACTGTAAATACTACTGTAAATACTACTGTACATACTACTGTACATACTACTGTACATACTGTAAATACTACTGTACATACTGTAAATACTACTGTACATACTGTAAATACTACTGTACATACTACTGTACATACTGTAAATACTACTGTACATACTACTGTACATACTACTGTACATACTGTAAATACTACTGTACATACTGTAAATACTACTGTACATACTACTGTACATACTACTGTACATACTGTAAATACTACTGTAAATACTACTGTACATACTGTAAATACTACTGTACATACTACTGTACATACTGTAAATACTACTGTACATACTACTGTACATACTGTAATCATACTGTAAATACTACTGTACTACAGTTTACTGTTAATAATACTTGTCCTTCGTGGTGTTGATGGAACAGAGTTACTTTCATATGTTTTACTTCTTAGTTCTGTTGAATTGTTTTTGTTGAGATGTTCATTGTGGACTCGTCTCTATTATGTTCAACGCCTTGTTCCCCTGCTGCTGAGGATCAACAGTGATCTGATGTCATTCAAGAGTGTGTGTGTGTGTGTGTGTGTGTGTGTGTTCACCGATGAGTCCGAGCTCTGCGGCGCGGTCGTAGTAGAAAGAGAAAGCGTAGAAGTCGATGTCGTCCGCCTCCACCTTCAAAACTTTACCCGACAACAGGCGATGAACACGCAGACGACACGCCTCCAAGGCGGAGCCCTCTGAGAGAGAGGGGATGACAAGAGACACAGAATCATGTTAATATATGAGAGGAAGGAAGTCAAGGGCAAGGAGGGGCACATATCTGGAGGAGATGGGAAGAAAACTAAAATAAAAAAAGGAAAATACGTCATAGCAATGTTTTTACGAATAAATTAAATTAAAATACAGGAAATCTAGAAAATGTCAGAAACATCCAATAAGATTG